>NW_027315184.1:0-57873 GCF_023375885.2 Dermacentor andersoni | reverse complement strand
TTTGTGCGAAAACGCGTTTTAAGCATGCACATGCATCTTTTCGTAGACGAGATTGAAGTTTTCTTCAAAACCACAAGATGTGCATGCAAATGGTGCTTTTTGCAGAACACGCACGTGTATTCTACCAAACAACGTGCTAAGCATGCCGATGCTGCTCTTTCTAGCACCCGCACACGGATTCGTGCGAAAACGCGTTTTAAGCATGCACAAGCATCTTTTGGTAGACGAGATTGAAGTTTTCTGCAAAACCACAATATGTGCATGCAAATGGTGCTTTTCGCAGAACGCGCACGTGGATTTCTACCAAACAACGTGCTAAGCATGCCGATGCTGCTCTTTTTAGCACCCGCGCACGGATTCGTGCGAAAACGCGTTTTAAGCATGCACATGCATCTTTTGGTAGACGAGATTGAAGTTTTCTGCAAAACCACAAGATGTGCATGCAAATGGTGCTTTTCGCAGAACGCGCACGTGGATTTCTACCAAACAACGTGCTAAGCATGCCGATGCTGCTCTTTTTAGCACCCGCGCACGGATTCGTGCGAAAACGCGTTTTAAGCATGCACATGCATATTTTGGTAGACGCGGATGAAGTTTTCTGCAAAACCACAAGATGTGCATGCAAATGGTGCTTTTCGCAGAACGCGCGCGTGGATTTCTACCAAACAACGTGCTAAGCATGCCGATGCTGCTCTTTTTAGCACCCGCGCACGGATCGTGCGAAAACGCGTTTTAAGCATGCACATGCATCTTTTGGTAGACGAGATTGAAGTTTTCTGCAAAACCACAAGATGTGCATGCAAATGGTGCTTTTCGCAGAACGCGCGCGTGGCTTTCTACCAAACAACGTGCTAAGCATGCCGATGCTGCTCTTTTTAGCACCCGCGCACGGATTCGTGCGAAAACGCGTTTTAAAGCATGCACATGCATCTTTTGGTAGACGAGATTGAAGTTTTCTGCAAAACCACAAGATGCGCATGCAAATGGTGCTTTTCGCAGAACGCGCACGTGGATTTCTACCAAACGACGTGCTAAGCATGCCGATGCTGCTCTTTTTAGCACCCGCGCACGGATTTGTGCGAAAACGCGTTTTAAGCATGCACATGCATCTTTTGGTAGACGCGGATGAAGTTTTCTGCAAAACCACAACATGTGCATGCAAATGGTGCTTTTGGCAGAACGCGCACGTGGATTTCTACCAAACGACGTGCTAAGCATGCCGATGCTGCTCTTTTTAGCACCCGCGCACGCATTTGTGCGAAAACGCGTTTTAAGCATGCACATGCGTCTTTTGGTAGACGAGATTGAAGTTTTCTACAAAACCACAAGATGTGCATGCAAATGGTGCTTTTCGCAGAACGCGCACGTGGATTTCTACCAAACAACGTGCTAAGCATGCCGATGCTGCTCTTTTTAGCACCCGCGCACGGATTCGTGCGAAAACGAGTTTTAAGCATGCACATGCATCTTTTGGTAGAGGCGGATGAAGTTTTCTGCAAAACCACAAGATGTGCATGCAAATGATCCTTTTGGCAGAACGCGCACGTGGATTTCTACCAAACGACGTGCTAAGCATGCCGATGCTGCTCTTTTTAGCACCCGCGCACGGATTCGTGAGAAAACGCGTTTTAAGCATGCACATGCATCTTTTGATAGACGCGGATGAATTTTTCTGCAAAACCACAAGATGTGCATGCAACTGGTGCTTTTGGCACAACGCGCACGTGGATTTCTACCAAACGACGTGCTAAGCATGCCGATGCTGCTCTTTTTAGCACCCGCGCACGGATTTGTGCGAAAACGCGTTTTAAGCATGCAGATGCATCTTTTGGTAGACGCGGATGAAGTTTTCTGCAAAACCACAAGATGCGCATGCAAATGGTGCTTTTGGCAGAACGCGCACGTGGATTTCTACCAAACGACGTGCTAAGCATGCCGATGCTGCTCTTTTTAGCACCCGCGCACGGATTTGTGCGAAAACGCGTTTTAAGCATGCACATGCATCTTTTCGTAGACGATATTGAAGTTTTCTTCAAAACTACAAGATGTGCATGCAAATGGTGCTTTTGGCAGAACGCGCACGTGGATTTCTACCAAACGACGTGCTAAGCATGCCGATGCTGCTCTTTTTAGCACCCGCGCACGGATTTGTGCGAAAACGCGTTTTAAGCATGCACATGCATCTTTTGGTAGACGAGATTGAAGTTTTCTGCAAAACCACAAGATGTGCATGCAAATGGTGCTTTTCGCAGAACGCGCACGTGGATTTCTACCAAACAACGTGCTAAGCATGCCGATGCTGCTCTTTTTAGCACCCGCGCACGGATTCGTGCGAAAACGAGTTTTAAGCATGCACATGCATCTTTTGGTAGACGCGGATGAAGTTTTCTGCAAAACCACAAGATGTGCATGCAAATGGTCCTTTTGGCAGAACGCGCACGTGGATTTCTACCAAACGACGTGCTAAACATGCCGATGCTGCTCTTTTTAGCACCCGCGCACGGATTCGTGCGAAAACGCGTTTTAAGCATGCACATGCATCTTTTGGTAGACGCGGATGAATTTTTCTGCAAAACCACAAGATGTGCATGCAAATGGTGCTTTTGGCACAACGCGCACGTGGATTTCTACCAAACGACGTGCTAAGCATGCCGATGCAGCTCTTTTTAGCACCCGCGCACGGATTTGCGCGAAAACGCGTTTTAAGCATGCACATGCATCTTTTGGTAGACGAGATTGAAGTTTTCTGCAAAACCACAAGATGTGCATGCAAATGGTGCTTTTCGCAGAACGCGCACGTGGATTTCTACCAAACAACGTGCTAAGCATGCCGATGCTGCTCTGTTTAGCACCCGCGCACGGATTCGTGCGAAAACGCGTTTTAAGCATGCACATGCATCTTTTGGTAGACGCGGATGAAGTTTTCTGCAAAACCACAAGATGTGCATGCAAATGGTGCTCTTGGCAGAACGCGCACGTGGATTTCTACCAAACGACGTGCTAAGCATGCCGATGCTGCTCTTTTTAGCACCCGCGCAAGGATTTGTGCGAAAACGCGTTTTAAGCATGCACATGCATCTTTTGGTAGACGCGGATGAAGTTTTCTGCAAAACCACAAGATGTGCATGCAAATGGTGCTGTTCGCAGAACGCGCACGTGGATTTCTACCAAACAACGTGCTAAGCATGCCGATGCTGCTCTTTTTAGCACCCGCGCACGGATTCGTGCGAAAACGCGTTTTAAGCATGCACATGCATATTTTGGTAGACGAGATTGAAGTTTTCTGCAAAACCACAAGATGTGCATGCAAATGGTGCTTTTCGCAGAACGCGCACGTGGATTTCTACCAAACAACGTGCTAAGCATGCCGATGCTGCTCTTTTTAGCACCCGCGCACGGATTCGTGCGAAAACGCGTTTTAAGCATGCACATGCATCTTTTGGTAGACGCGGATGAAGTTTTCTGCAAAACCACAAGATGTGCATGCAAATGGTGCTCTTGGCAGAACGCGCACGTGGATTTCTACCAAACGACGTGCTAAGCATGCCGATGCTGCTCTTTTTAGCACCCGCGCACGCATTTGTGCGAAAACGCGTTTTAAGCATGCACATGCATCTTTTGGTAGACGAGATTGAAGTTTTCTGCAAAACCACAAGATGTGCATGCAAATGGTGCTTTTCGCAGAACGCGCACGTGGATTTCTACCAAACAACGTGCTAAGCATGCCGATGCTGCTCTTTTTAGCACCCGCGCACGGATTCGTGCGAAAACGCGTTTTAAGCATGCACATGCATCTTTTGGTAGACGAGATTGAAGTTTTCTGCAAAACCACAAGTTGCGCATGCAAATGGTGCTTTTGGCAGAACGCGCACGTGGATTTCTACCAAACGACGTGCTAAGCATGCCGATGCTGCTCTTTTTAGCACCCGCGCACGGATTTGTGCGAAAACGCGTTTTAAGCATGCACATGCATCTTTTCGTAGACGAGATTGAAGTTTTCTTCAAAACCACAAGATGTGCATGCAAATGGTGCTTTTTGCAGAACACGCACGTGTATTCTACCAAACAACGTGCTAAGCATGCCGATGCTGCTCTTTCTAGCACCCGCACACGGATTCGTGCGAAAACGCGTTTTAAGCATGCACAAGCATCTTTTGGTAGACGAGATTGAAGTTTTCTGCAAAACCACAATATGTGCATGCAAATGGTGCTTTTCGCAGAACGCGCACGTGGATTTCTACCAAACAACGTGCTAAGCATGCCGATGCTGCTCTTTTTAGCACCCGCGCACGGATTCGTGCGAAAACGCGTTTTAAGCATGCACATGCATCTTTTGGTAGACGAGATTGAAGTTTTCTGCAAAACCACAAGATGTGCATGCAAATGGTGCTTTTCGCAGAACGCGCACGTGGATTTCTACCAAACAACGTGCTAAGCATGCCGATGCTGCTCTTTTTAGCACCCGCGCACGGATTCGTGCGAAAACGCGTTTTAAGCATGCACATGCATATTTTGGTAGACGCGGATGAAGTTTTCTGCAAAACCACAAGATGTGCATGCAAATGGTGCTTTTCGCAGAACGCGCGCGTGGATTTCTACCA
Source organism: Dermacentor andersoni (assembly GCF_023375885.2). Lineage (NCBI taxonomy): Eukaryota > Metazoa > Arthropoda > Arachnida > Ixodida > Ixodidae > Dermacentor > Dermacentor andersoni. The sequence continues at coordinate 53,272 of NW_027315184.1, read as the reverse complement.
AACAACGTGCTAAGCATGCCGATGCTGCTCTTTTTAGCACCCGCGCACGGATCGTGCGAAAACGCGTTTTAAGCATGCACATGCATCTTTTGGTAGACGAGATTGAAGTTTTCTGCAAAACCACAAAATGTGCATGCAAATGGTGCTTTTCGCAGAACGCGCACGTGGATTTCTACCAAACAATGTGCTAAGCATGCCGATGCTGCTCTTTTTAGCACCCGCGCACGGATTTGTGCGAAAACGCGTTTTAAGCATGCACATGCATCTTTTGGTAGACGAGATTGAAGTTTTCTGCAAAACCACAAGATGTGCATGCAAATGTTGCTCTTGGCAGAACGCGCACGTGGATTTCTACCAAACGACGTGCTAAGCATGCCGATGCTGCTCTTTTTAGCACCCGCGCACGGATTTCTGCGAAAACGCGTTTTAAGCATGCACATGCATCTTTTGGTAGACGCGGATGAAGTTTTCTGCAAAACCACAATATGTGCATGCAAATGGTGCTTTTCGCAGAACGCGCACGTGGATTTCTACCAAACAACGTGCTAAGCATGCCGATGCTGCTCTTTTTAGCACCCGCGCACGGATTCGTGCGAAAACGCGTTTTAAGCATGCACTTGCATCTTTTGGTAGACGAGATTGAAGTTTTCTGCAAAACCACAAGATGTGCATGCAAATGGTGCTTTTCGCAGAACGCGCACGTGGATTTCTACCAAACAACGTGCTAAGCATGCCGATGCTGCTCTTTTTAGCACCCGCGCACGGATTTGTGCGAAAACGCGTTTTAAGCATGCACATGCATCTTTTGGTAGACGAGATTGAAGTTTTCTGCAAAACCACAAGATGTGCATGCAAATGGTGCTTTTCGCAGAACGCGCACGTGGATTTCTACCAAACAACGTGCTAAGCATGCCGATGCTGCTCTTTTTAGCACCCGCGCACGGATTCGTGCGAAAACGCGTTTTAAGCATGCACATGCATCTTTTGGTAGACGCGGATGAAGTTTTCTGCAAAACCACAAGATGTGCATGCAAATGGTGCTTTTCGCAGAACGCGCACGTGGATTTCTACCAAACAACGTGCTAAGCATGCCGATGCTGCTCTTTTTAGCACCCGCGCACGGATTCGTGCGAAAACGCGTTTTAAGCATGCACATGCATCTTTTGGTAGACGAGATTGAAGTTTTCTGCAAAACCACAAGTTGCGCATGCAAATGGTGCTTTTGGCAGAACGCGCACGTGGATTTCTACCAAACGACGTGCTAAGCATGCCGATGCTGCTCTTTTTAGCACCCGCGCACGGATTTGTGCGAAAACGCGTTTTAAGCATGCACATGCATCTTTTCGTAGACGAGATTGAAGTTTTCTTCAAAACCACAAGATGTGCATGCAAATGGTGCTTTTTGCAGAACACGCACGTGTATTCTACCAAACAACGTGCTAAGCATGCCGATGCTGCTCTTTCTAGCACCCGCACACGGATTCGTGCGAAAACGCGTTTTAAGCATGCACAAGCATCTTTTGGTAGACGAGATTGAAGTTTTCTGCAAAACCACAATATGTGCATGCAAATGGTGCTTTTCGCAGAACGCGCACGTGGATTTCTACCAAACAACGTGCTAAGCATGCCGATGCTGCTCTTTTTAGCACCCGCGCACGGATTCGTGCGAAAACGCGTTTTAAGCATGCACATGCATCTTTTGGTAGACGAGATTGAAGTTTTCTGCAAAACCACAAGATGTGCATGCAAATGGTGCTTTTCGCAGAACGCGCACGTGGATTTCTACCAAACAACGTGCTAAGCATGCCGATGCTGCTCTTTTTAGCACCCGCGCACGGATTCGTGCGAAAACGCGTTTTAAGCATGCACATGCATATTTTGGTAGACGCGGATGAAGTTTTCTGCAAAACCACAAGATGTGCATGCAAATGGTGCTTTTCGCAGAACGCGCGCGTGGATTTCTACCAAACAACGTGCTAAGCATGCCGATGCTGCTCTTTTTAGCACCCGCGCACGGATCGTGCGAAAACGCGTTTTAAGCATGCACATGCATCTTTTGGTAGACGAGATTGAAGTTTTCTGCAAAACCACAAAATGTGCATGCAAATGGTGCTTTTCGCAGAACGCGCACGTGGATTTCTACCAAACAATGTGCTAAGCATGCCGATGCTGCTCTTTTTAGCACCCGCGCACGGATTTGTGCGAAAACGCGTTTTAAGCATGCACATGCATCTTTTGGTAGACGAGATTGAAGTTTTCTGCAAAACCACAAGATGTGCATGCAAATGTTGCTCTTGGCAGAACGCGCACGTGGATTTCTACCAAACGACGTGCTAAGCATGCCGATGCTGCTCTTTTTAGCACCCGCGCACGGATTTCTGCGAAAACGCGTTTTAAGCATGCACATGCATCTTTTGGTAGACGCGGATGAAGTTTTCTGCAAAACCACAATATGTGCATGCAAATGGTGCTTTTCGCAGAACGCGCACGTGGATTTCTACCAAACAACGTGCTAAGCATGCCGATGCTGCTCTTTTTAGCACCCGCGCACGGATTCGTGCGAAAACGCGTTTTAAGCATGCACTTGCATCTTTTGGTAGACGAGATTGAAGTTTTCTGCAAAACCACAAGATGTGCATGCAAATGGTGCTTTTCGCAGAACGCGCACGTGGATTTCTACCAAACAACGTGCTAAGCATGCCGATGCTGCTCTTTTTAGCACCCGCGCACGGATTTGTGCGAAAACGCGTTTTAAGCATGCACATGCATCTTTTGGTAGACGAGATTGAAGTTTTCTGCAAAACCACAAGATGTGCATGCAAATGGTGCTTTTCGCAGAACGCGCACGTGGATTTCTACCAAACAACGTGCTAAGCATGCCGATGCTGCTCTTTTTAGCACCCGCGCACGGATTCGTGCGAAAACGCGTTTTAAGCATGCACATGCATCTTTTGGTAGACGCGGATGAAGTTTTCTGCAAAACCACAAGATGTGCATGCAAATGGTGCTTTTCGCAGAACGCGCACGTGGATTTCTACCAAACAACGTGCTAAGCATGCCGATGCTGCTCTTTTTAGCACCCGCGCACGGATTCGTGCGAAAACGCGTTTTAAGCATGCACATGCATCTTTTGGTAGACGAGATTGAAGTTTTCTGCAAAACCACAAGATGTGCATGCAAATGGTGCTTTTCGCAGAACGCGCACGTGGATTTCTACCAAACAACGTGCTAAGCATGCCGATGCTGCTCTTTTTAGCACCCGCGCACGGATTCGTGCGAAAACGCGTTTTAAGCATGCACATGCATATTTTGGTAGACGCGGATGAAGTTTTCTGCAAAACCACAAGATGTGCATGCAAATGGTGCTTTTCGCAGAACGCGCGCGTGGATTTCTACCAAACAACGTGCTAAGCATGCCGATGCGGCTCTTTTTAGCACCCGCGCACGGATCGTGCGAAAACGCGTTTTAAGCATGCACATGCATCTTTTGGTAGACGAGATTGAAGTTTTCTGCAAAACCACAAGATGTGCATGCAAATGGTGCTTTTCGCAGAACGCGCACGTGGATTTCTACCAAACAATGTGCTAAGCATGCCGATGCTGCTCTTTTTAGCACCCGCGCACGGATTTGTGCGAAAACGCGTTTTAAGCATGCACATGCATCTTTTGGTAGACGAGATTGAAGTTTTCTGCAAAACCACAAGATGTGCATGCAAATGTTGCTCTTGGCAGAACGCGCACGTGGATTTCTACCAAACGACGTGCTAAGCATGCCGATGCTGCTCTTTTTAGCACCCGCGCACGGATTTCTGCGAAAACACGTTTTAAGCATGCACATGCATCTTTTGGTAGACGCGGATGAAGTTTTCTGCAAAACCACAAGATGTGCATGCAAATGGTGCTTTTCGCAGAACGCGCACGTGGATTTCTACCAAACAACGTGCTAAGCATGCCGATGCTGCTCTTTTTAGCACCCGCGCACGGATTCGTGCGAAAACGCGTTTTAAGCATGCACTTGCATCTTTTGGTAGACGAGATTGAAGTTTTCTGCAAAACCACAAGATGTGCATGCAAATGGTGCTTTTCGCAGAACGCGCACGTGGATTTCTATCAAACAACGTGCTAAGCATGCCGATGCTGCTCTTTTTAGCACCCGCGCACGGATTCGTGCGAAAACGCTTTTTAAGCATGCACATGCATCTTTTGGTAGACGCGGATGAAGTTTTCTGCAAAACCACAAGATGTGCATGCAAATGGTGCTCTTGGCAGAACGCGCACGTGGATTTCTACCAAACGACGTGCTAAGCATGCCGATGCTGCTCTTTTTAGCACCCGCGCACGGATTCGTGCGAAAACGCGTTTTAAGCATGCACATGCATCTTTTGGTAGACGCGGATGAAGTTTTCTGCAAAACCACAAGATGCGCATGCAAATGGTGCTTTTGGCAGAACGCGCACGTGGATTTCTACCAAACGACGTGCTAAGCATGCCGATGCTGCTCTTTTTAGCACCCGCGCACGGATTCGTGCGAAAACGCGTTTTAAGCATGAACATGCATCTTTTGGTAGACGAGATTGAAGTTTTCTGCAAAACCACAAGATGTGCATGCAAATGGTGCTTGTGGCAGAACGCGCACGTGGTTTTCTACCAAACAACGTGCTAAGCATGCCGATGCTGCTCTTTTTAGCACCCGCGCACGGATTTGTGCGAAAACGCGTTTTAAGCATGCACATGCATCTTTTGGTAGACGAGATTGAAGTTTTCTGCAAAACCACAAGATGTGCATGCAAATGGTGCTTTTCGCAGAACGCGCACGTGGATTTCTACCAAACAACGTGCTAAGCATGCCGATGCTGCTCTTTTTAGCACCCGCGCACGGATTCGTGCGAAAACGCGTTTTAAGCATGCACATGCATATTTTGGTAGACGAGATTGAAGTTTTCTGCAAAACCACAAGATGTGCATGCAAATGGTGCTTTTCGCAGAACGCGCACGTGGATTTCTACCAAACAACGTGCTAAGCATGCCGATGCTGCTCTTTTTAGCACCCGCGCACGGATTCGTGCGAAAACGCGTTTTAAGCATGCACATGCATCTTTTGGTAGACGCGGATGAAGTTTTCTGCAAAACCACAAGATGTGCATGCAAATGGTGCTCTTGGCAGAACGCGCACGTGGATTTCTACCAAACGACGTGCTAAGAATGCCGATGCTGCTCTTTTTAGAACCCGCGCACGGATTTGTGCGAAAACGCGTTTTAAGCATGCACATGCATCTTTTGGTAGACGAGATTGAAGTTTTCTGCAAAACCACAAGATGTGCATGCAAATGGTGCTTTTCGCAGAACGCGCACGTGGATTTCTACCAAACAACGTGCTAAGCATGCCGATGCTGCTCTTTTTAGCACCCGCGCACGGATTCGTGCGAAAACGCGTTTTAAGCATGCACATGCATCTTTTGGTAGACGAGATTGAAGTTTTCTGCAAAACCACAAGATGTGCATGCAAATGGTGCTTTTCGCAGAACGCGCACGTGGATTTCTACCAAACAACGTGCTAAGCATGCCGATGCTGCTCTTTTTAGCACCCGCGCACGGATTCGTGCGAAAACGCGTTTTAAGCATGCACATGCATCTTTTGGTAGACGCGGATGAAGTTTTCTGCAAAACCACAAGATGTGCATGCAAATGGTGCTTTTCGCAGAACGCGCGCGTGGATTTCTACCAAACAACGTGCTAAGCATGCCGCTGCTGCTCTTTTTAGCCCCCGCGCACGGATTCGTGCGAAAACGCGTTTTAAGCATGCACATGCATCTTTTGGTAGACGAGATTGAAGTTTTCTGCAAAACCACAAGATGTGCATGCAAATGGTGCTTTTCGCAGAACGCGCACGTGGCTTTCTACCAAACAATGTGCTAAGCATGCCGATGCTGCTCTTTTTAGCACCCGCGCACGGATTTGTGCGAAAACGCGTTTTAAGCATGCACATGCATCTTTTGGTAGACGCGGATGAAGTTTTCTGCAAAACCACAAGATGCGCATGCAAATGGTGCTTTTGGCAGAACGCGCACGTGGATTTCTACCAAACGACGTGCTAAGCATGCCGATGCTGCTCTTTTTAGCACCCGCGCACGGATTTGTGCGAAAACGCGTTTTAAGCATGCACATGCATCTTTTGGTAGACGAGATTGAAGTTTTCTGCAAAACCACAAGATGTGCATGCAAATGTTGCTCTTGGCAGAACGCGCACGTGGATTTCTACCAAACGACGTGCTAAGCATGCCGATGCTGCTCTTTTTAGCACCCGCGCACGGATTTCTGCGAAAACGCGTTTTAAGCATGCACATGCATCTTTTGGTAGACGCGGATGAAGTTTTCTGCAAAACCACAAGATGTGCATGCAAATGGTGCTTTTCGCAGAACGCGCACGTGGATTTCTACCAAACAACGTGCTAAGCATGCCGATGCTGCTCTTTTTAGCACCCGCGCACGGATTCGTGCGAAAACGCGTTTTAAGCATGCACTTGCATCTTTTGGTAGACGAGATTGAAGTTTTCTGCAAAACCACAAGATGTGCATGCAAATGGTGCTTTTCGCAGAACGCGCACGTGGATTTCTATCAAACAACGTGCTAAGCATGCCGATGCTGCTCTTTTTAGCACCCGCGCACGGATTCGTGCGAAAACGCGTTTTAAGCATGCACATGCATCTTTTGGTAGACGCGGATGAAGTTTTCTGCAAAACCACAAGATGTGCATGCAAATGGTGCTCTTGGCAGAACGCGCACGTGGATTTCTACCAAACGACGTGCTAAGCATGCCGATGCTGCTCTTTTTAGCACCCGCGCACGGATTCGTGCGAAAACGCGTTTTAAGCATGCACATGCATCTTTTGGTAGACGCGGATGAAGTTTTCTGCAAAACCACAAGATGCGCATGCAAATGGTGCTTTTGGCAGAACGCGCACGTGGATTTCTACCAAACGACGTGCTAAGCATGCCGATGCTGCTCTTTTTAGCACCCGCGCACGGATTCGTGCGAAAACGCGTTTTAAGCATGAACATGCATCTTTTGGTAGACGAGATTGAAGTTTTCTGCAAAACCACAAGATGTGCATGCAAATGGTGCTTGTGGCAGAACGCGCACGTGGTTTTCTACCAAACAACGTGCTAAGCATGCCGATGCTGCTCTTTTTAGCACCCGCGCACGGATTTGTGCGAAAACGCGTTTTAAGCATGCACATGCATCTTTTGGTAGACGAGATTGAAGTTTTCTGCAAAACCACAAGATGTGCATGCAAATGGTGCTTTTCGCAGAACGCGCACGTGGATTTCTACCAAACAACGTGCTAAGCATGCCGATGCTGCTCTTTTTAGCACCCGCGCACGGATTCGTGCGAAAACGCGTTTTAAGCATGCACATGCATATTTTGGTAGACGAGATTGAAGTTTTCTGCAAAACCACAAGATGTGCATGCAAATGGTGCTTTTCGCAGAACGCGCACGTGGATTTCTACCAAACAACGTGCTAAGCATGCCGATGCTGCTCTTTTTAGCACCCGCGCACGGATTCGTGCGAAAACGCGTTTTAAGCATGCACATGCATCTTTTGGTAGACGCGGATGAAGTTTTCTGCAAAACCACAAGATGTGCATGCAAATGGTGCTCTTGGCAGAACGCGCACGTGGATTTCTACCAAACGACGTGCTAAGAATGCCGATGCTGCTCTTTTTAGAACCCGCGCACGGATTTGTGCGAAAACGCGTTTTAAGCATGCACATGCATCTTTTGGTAGACGAGATTGAAGTTTTCTGCAAAACCACAAGATGTGCATGCAAATGGTGCTTTTCGCAGAACGCGCACGTGGATTTCTACCAAACAACGTGCTAAGCATGCCGATGCTGCTCTTTTTAGCACCCGCGCACGGATTCGTGCGAAAACGCGTTTTAAGCATGCACATGCATCTTTTGGTAGACGAGATTGAAGTTTTCTGCAAAACCACAAGATGTGCATGCAAATGGTGCTTTTCGCAGAACGCGCACGTGGATTTCTACGAAACAACGTGCTAAGCATGCCGATGCTGCTCTTTTTAGCACCCGCGCACGGATTCGTGCGAAAACGCGTTTTAAGCATGCACATGCATCTTTTGGTAGACGCGGATGAAGTTTTCTGCAAAACCACAAGATGTGCATGCAAATGGTGCTTTTCGCAGAACGCGCACGTGGATTTCTATCAAACAACGTGCTAAGCATGCCGATGCTGCTCTTTTTAGCACCCGCGCACGGATTCGTGCGAAAACGCGTTTTAAGCATGCACATGCATCTTTTGGTAGACGCGGATGAAGTTTTCTGCAAAACCACAAGATGTGCATGCAAATGGTGCTCTTGGCAGAACGCGCACGTGGATTTCTACCAAACGACGTGCTAAGCATGCCGATGCTGCTCTTTTTAGCACCCGCGCACGGATTCGTGCGAAAACGCGTTTTAAGCATGCACATGCATCTTTTGGTAGACGCGGATGAAGTTTTCTGCAAAACCACAAGATGCGCATGCAAATGGTGCTTTTGGCAGAACGCGCACGTGGATTTCTACCAAACGACGTGCTAAGCATGCCGATGCTGCTCTTTTTAGCACCCGCGCACGGATTCGTGCGAAAACGCGTTTTAAGCATGAACATGCATCTTTTGGTAGACGAGATTGAAGTTTTCTGCAAAACCACAAGATGTGCATGCAAATGGTGCTTGTGGCAGAACGCGCACGTGGTTTTCTACCAAACAACGTGCTAAGCATGCCGATGCTGCTCTTTTTAGCACCCGCGCACGGATTTGTGCGAAAACGCGTTTTAAGCATGCACATGCATCTTTTGGTAGACGAGATTGAAGTTTTCTGCAAAACCACAAGATGTGCATGCAAATGGTGCTTTTCGCAGAACGCGCACGTGGATTTCTACCAAACAACGTGCTAAGCATGCCGATGCTGCTCTTTTTAGCACCCGCGCACGGATTCGTGCGAAAACGCGTTTTAAGCATGCACATGCATATTTTGGTAGACGAGATTGAAGTTTTCTGCAAAACCACAAGATGTGCATGCAAATGGTGCTTTTCGCAGAACGCGCACGTGGATTTCTACCAAACAACGTGCTAAGCATGCCGATGCTGCTCTTTTTAGCACCCGCGCACGGATTCGTGCGAAAACGCGTTTTAAGCATGCACATGCATCTTTTGGTAGACGCGGATGAAGTTTTCTGCAAAACCACAAGATGTGCATGCAAATGGTGCTCTTGGCAGAACGCGCACGTGGATTTCTACCAAACGACGTGCTAAGAATGCCGATGCTGCTCTTTTTAGAACCCGCGCACGGATTTGTGCGAAAACGCGTTTTAAGCATGCACATGCATCTTTTGGTAGACGAGATTGAAGTTTTCTGCAAAACCACAAGATGTGCATGCAAATGGTGCTTTTCGCAGAACGCGCACGTGGATTTCTACCAAACAACGTGCTAAGCATGCCGATGCTGCTCTTTTTAGCACCCGCGCACGGATTCGTGCGAAAACGCGTTTTAAGCATGCACATGCATCTTTTGGTAGACGAGATTGAAGTTTTCTGCAAAACCACAAGATGTGCATGCAAATGGTGCTTTTCGCAGAACGCGCACGTGGATTTCTACCAAACAACGTGCTAAGCATGCCGATGCTGCTCTTTTTAGCACCCGCGCACGGATTCGTGCGAAAACGCGTTTTAAGCATGCACATGCATCTTTTGGTAGACGCGGATGAAGTTTTCTGCAAAACCACAAGATGTGCATGCAAATGGTGCTTTTCGCAGAACGCGCGCGTGGATTTCTACCAAACAACGTGCTAAGCATGCCGCTGCTGCTCTTTTTAGCCCCCGCGCACGGATTCGTGCGAAAACGCGTTTTAAGCATGCGCATGCATCTTTTGGTAGACGAGATTGAAGTTTTCTGCAAAACCACAAGATGTGCATGCAAATGGTGCTTTTCGCAGAACGCGCACGTGGCTTTCTACCAAACAATGTGCTAAGCATGCCGATGCTGCTCTTTTTAGCACCCGCGCACGGATTTGTGCGAAAACGCGTTTTAAGCATGCACATGCATCTTTTGGTAGACGCGGATGAAGTTTTCTGCAAAACCACAAGATGCGCATGCAAATGGTGCTTTTGGCAGAACGCGCACGTGGATTTCTACCAAACGACGTGCTAAGCATGCCGATGCTGCTCTTTTTAGCACCCGCGCACGGATTTGTGCGAAAACGCGTTTTAAGCATGCACATGCATCTTTTCGTAGACGAGATTGAAGTTTTCTTCAAAACCACAAGATGTGCATGCAAATGGTGCTTTTGGCAGAACGCGCACGTGGATTTCTACCAAACAACGTGCTAAGCATGCCGATGCTGCTCTTTCTAGCACCCGCACACGGATTCGTGCGAAAACGCGTTTTAAGCATGCACATGCATCTTTTGGTAGACGAGATTGAAGTTTTCTGCAAAACCACAAGATGTGCATGCAAATGGTGCTTTTCGCAGAACGCCCACGTGGATTTCTACCAAACAACGTGCTAAGCATGCCGATGCTGCTCTTTTTAGCACCCGCGCACGGATTTGTGCGAAAACGCGTTTTAAGCATGCACATGCATCTTTTGGTAGACGAGATTGAAGTTTTCTGCAAAACCACAAGATGTGCATGCAAATGGTGCTTTTCGCAGAACGCGCACGTGGATTTCTACCAAACAACGTGCTAAGCATGCCGATGCTGCTCTTTTTAGCACCCGCGCACGGATTAGTGCGAAAACGCGTTTTAAGCATGCACATGCATATTTTGGTAGACGAGATTGAAGTTTTCTGCAAAACCACAAGATGTGCATGCAAATGGTGCTTTTCGCAGAACGCGCACGTGGATTTCTACCAAACAACGTGCTAAGCATGCCGATGCTGCTCTTTTTAGCACCCGCGCACGGATTCGTGCGAAAACGCGTTTTAAGCATGCACATGCATCTTTTGGTAGACGCGGATGAAGTTTTCTGCAAAACCACAAGATGTGCATGCAAATGGTGCTCTTGGCAGAACGCGCACGTGGATTTCTACCAAACGACGTGCTAAGAATGCCGATGCTGCTCTTTTTAGAACCCGCGCACGGATTTGTGCGAAAACGCGTTTTAAGCATGCACATGCATCTTTTGGTAGATGAGATTGAAGTTTTCTGCAAAACCACAAGATGTGCATGCAAATGGTGCTTTTCGCAGAACGCGCACGTGGATTTCTACCAAACAACGTGCTAAGCATGCCGATGCTGCTCTTTTTAGCACCCGCGCACGGATTCGTGCGAAAACGCGTTTTAAGCATGCACATGCATCTTTTGGTAGACGAGATTGAAGTTTTCTGCAAAACCACAAGATGTGCATGCAAATGGTGCTTTTCGCAGAACGCGCACGTGGATTTCTACCAAACAACGTGCTAAGCATGCCGATGCTGCTCTTTTTAGCACCCGCGCACGGATTCGTGCGAAAACGCGTTTTAAGCATGCACATGCATCTTTTGGTAGACGCGGATGAAGTTTTCTGCAAAACCACAAGATGTGCATGCAAATGGTGCTTTTCGCAGAACGCGCGCGTGGATTTCTACCAAACAACGTGCTAAGCATGCCGATGCTGCTCTTTTTAGCACCCGCGCCCGGATTCGTGCGAAAACGCGTTTTAAGCATGCACATGCATCTTTTGGTAGACGAGATTGAAGTTTTCTGCAAAACCACAAGATGTGCATGCAAATGGTGCTTTTCGCAGAACGCGCACGTGGCTTTCTACCAAACAATGTGCTAAGCATGCCGATGCTGCTCTTTTTAGCACCCGCGCACGGATTTGTGCGAAAACGCGTTTTAAGCATGCACATGCATCTTTTGGTAGACGCGGATGAAGTTTTCTGCAAAACCACAAGATGCGCATGCAAATGGTGCTTTTGGCAGAACGCGCACGTGGATTTCTACCAAACGACGTGCTAAGCATGCCGATGCTGCTCTTTTTAGCACCCGCGCACGGATTTGTGCGAAAACGCGTTTTAAGCATGCACATGCATCTTTTCGTAGACGAGATTGAAGTTTCTTCAAAACCACAAGATGTGCATGCAAATGGTGCTTTTGGCAGAACGCGCACGTGGATTTCTACCAAACAACGTGCTAAGCATGCCGATGCTGCTCTTTCTAGCACCCGCACACGGATTCGTGCGAAAACGCGTTTTAAGCATGCACATGCATCTTTTGGTAGACGAGATTGAAGTTTTCTGCAAAACCACAAGATGTGCATGCAAATGGTGCTTTTCGCAGAACGCCCACGTGGATTTCTACCAAACAACGTGCTAAGCATGCCGATGCTGCTCTTTTTAGCACCCGCGCACGGATTTGTGCGAAAACGCGTTTTAAGCATGCACATGCATCTTTTGGTAGACGAGATTGAAGTTTTCTGCAAAACCACAAGATGTGCATGCAAATGGTGCTTTTCGCAGAACGCGCACGTGGATTTCTACCAAACAACGTGCTAAGCATGCCGATGCTGCTCTTTTTAGCACCCGCGCACGGATTCGTGCGAAAACGCGTTTTAAGCATGCACATGCATCTTTTGGTAGACGCGGATGAAGTTTTCTGCAAAACCACAAGATGTGCATGCAAATGGTGCTTTTCGCAGAACGCGCACGTGGATTTCTACCAAACGACGTGCTAAGCATGCCGATGCTGCTCTTTTTAGCACCCGCGCACGGATTCGTGCGAAAACGCGTTTTAAGCATGCACATGCATCTTTTGGTAGACGCTGATGAAGTTTTCTGCAAAACCACAAGATGTGCATGCAAATGGTGCTTGTGGCAGAACGCGCACGTGGTTTTCTACCAAACAACGTGCTAAGCATGCCGATGCTGCTCTTTTTAGCACCCGCGCACGGATTTGTGCGAAAACGCGTTTTAAGCATGCACATGCATCTTTTGGTAGACGAGATTGAAGTTTTCTGCAAAACCACAAGATGTGCATGCAAATGGTGCTTTTCGCAGAACGCGCACGTGGCTTTCTACCAAACAATGTGCTAAGCATGCCGATGCTGCTCTTTTTAGCACCCGCGCACGGATTTGTGCGAAAACGCGTTTTAAGCATGCACATGCATCTTTTGGTAGACGCGGATGAAGTTTTCTGCAAAACCACAAGATGCGCATGCAAATGGTGCTTTTGGCAGAACGCGCACGTGGATTTCTACCAAACGACGTGCTAAGCATGCCGATGCTGCTCTTTTTAGCACCCGCGCACGGATTTGTGCGAAAACGCGTTTTAAGCATGCACATGCATCTTTTCGTAGACGAGATTGAAGTTTTCTTCAAAACCACAAGATGTGCATGCAAATGGTGCTTTTGGCAGAACGCGCACGTGGATTTCTACCAAACAACGTGCTAAGCATGCCGATGCTGCTCTTTCTAGCACCCGCACACGGATTCGTGCGAAAACGCGTTTTAAGCATGCACATGCATCTTTTGGTAGACGAGATTGAAGTTTTCTGCAAAACCACAAGATGTGCATGCAAATGGTGCTTTTCGCAGAACGCCCACGTGGATTTCTACCAAACAACGTGCTAAGCATGCCGATGCTGCTCTTTTTAGCACCCGCGCACGGATTTGTGCGAAAACGCGTTTTAAGCATGCACATGCATCTTTTGGTAGACGAGATTGAAGTTTTCTGCAAAACCACAAGATGTGCATGCAAATGGTGCTTTTCGCAGAACGCGCACGTGGATTTCTACCAAACAACGTGCTAAGCATGCCGATGCTGCTCTTTTTAGCATCCGCGCACGGATTCGTGCGAAAACGCGTTTTAAGCATGCACATGCATCTTTTGGTAGACGCGGATGAAGTTTTCTGCAAAACCACAAGATGTCCATGCAAATGGTGCTTTTGGCAGAACGCGCACGTGGATTTCTACCAAACGACGTGCTAAGCATGCCGATGCTGCTATTTTTAGCACCCGCGCACGGATTCGTGCGAAAACGCGTTTTAAGCATGCACATGCATCTTTTGGTAGACGCGGATGAAGTTTTCTGCAAAACCACAAGATGTGCATGCAAATGGTGCTTTTCGCAGAACGCGCACGTGGATTTCTACCAAACAACGTGCTAAGCATGCCGATGCTGCTCTTTTTAGCACCCGCGCACGGATTCGTGCGAAAACGCGTTTTAAGCATGCACATGCATATTTTGGTAGACGAGATTGAAGTTTTCTGCAAAACCACAAGATGTGCATGCAAATGGTGCTTTTCGCAGAACGCGCACGTGGATTTCTACCAAACAACGTGCTAAGCATGCCGATGCTGCTCTTTTTAGCACCCGCGCACGGATTCGTGCGAAAACGCGTTTTAAGCATGCACATGCATCTTTTGGTAGACGCGGATGAAGTTTTCTGCAAAACCACAAGATGTGCATGCAAATGGTGCTCTTGGCAGAACGCGCACGTGGATTTCTACCAAACGACGTGCTAAGCATGCCGATGCTGCTCTTTTTAGCACCCGCGCACGGATTTGTGCGAAAACGCGTTTTAAGCATGCACATGCATCTTTTGGTAGACGAGATTGAAGTTTTCTGCAAAACCACAAGATGTGCATGCAAATGGTGCTTTTCGCAGAACGCGCACGTGGATTTCTACCAAACAACGTGCTAAGCATGCCGATGCTGCTCTTTTTAGCACCCGCGCACGGATTCGTGCGAAAACGCGTTTTAAGCATGCACATGCATCTTTTGGTAGACGAGATTGAAGTTTTCTTCAAAACCACAAGATGTGCATGCAAATGGTGCTTTTCGCAGAACGCGCACGTGGATTTCTACCAAACAACGTGCTAAGCATGCCGATGCTGCTCTTTTTAGCACCCGCGCACGGATTCGTGCGAAAACGCGTTTTAAGCATGCACATGCATCTTTTGGTAGACGCGGATGAAGTTTTCTGCAAAACCACAAGATGTGCATGCAAATGGTGCTTTTCTCAGAACGCGCGCGTGGCTTTCTACCAAACAACGTGCTAAGCATGCCGATGCTGCTCTTTTTAGCACCCGCGCACGGATTCGTGCGAAAACGCGTTTTAAGCATGCACATGCATCTTTTGGTAGACGAGATTGAAGTTTTCTGCAAAACCACAAGATGTGCATGCAAATGGTGCTTTTCGCAGAACGCGCACGTGGATTTCTACCAAACGACGTGCTAAGCATGCCGATGCTGCTCTTTTTAGCACCCGCGCACGGATTTGTGCGAAAACGCGTTTTAAGCATGCACATGCATCTTTTGGTAGACGAGATTGAAGTTTTCTGCAAAACCACAAGATGTGCATGCAAATGGTGCTTTTCGCAGAACGCGCACGTGGATTTCTACCAAACGACGTGCTAAGCATGCCGATGCTGCTCTTTTTAGCACCCGCGCACGGATTTGTGCGAAAACGCGTTTTAAGCATGCACATGCATCTTTTGGTAGACGCGGATGAAGTTTTCTGCAAAACCACAACATGTGCTTGCAAATGGTGCTTTTGGCAGAACGCGCACGTGGATTTCTACCAAACGACGTGCTAAGCATGCCGATGCTGCTCTTTTGAGCATCCGCGCACGGATTTGTGCGAAAACGCGTTTTAAGCATGCACATGCATCTTTTGGTAGACGAGATTGAAGTTTTCTGCAATACCACAAGATGTGCATGCAAATGGTGCTTTTCGCAGAACGCGCACGTGGATTTCTACCAAACAACGTGCTAAGCATGCCGATGCTGCTCTTTTTAGCACCCGCGCACGGATTCGTGCGAAAACGAGTTTTAAGCATGCACATGCATCTTTTGGTAGACGCGGATGAAGTTTTCTGCAAAACCACAAGATGTGCATGCAAATGGTCCTTTTGGCAGAACGCGCACGTGGATTTCTACCAAACGACGTGCTAAGCATGCCGATGCTGCTCTTTTTAGCACCCGCGCACGGATTCGTGAGAAAACGCGTTTTAAGCATGCACATGCATCTTTTGGTAGACGCGGATGAATTTTTCTGCAAAACCACAAGATGTGCATGCAAATGGTGCTTTTGGCACAACGCGCACGTGGATTTCTACCAAACGACGTGCTAAGCATGCCGATGCTGCTCTTTTTAGCACCCGCGCACGGATTTGTGCGAAAACGCGTTTTAAGCATGCACATGCATCTTTTGGTAGACGCGGATGAAGTTTTCTGCAAAACCACAAGATGCGCATGCAAATGGTGCTTTTGGCAGAACGCGCACGTGGATTTCTACCAAACGACGTGCTAAGCATGCCGATGCTGCTCTTTTTAGCACCCGCGCACGGATTTGTGCGAAAACGCGTTTTAAGCATGCACATGCATCTTTTCGTAGACGAGATTGAAGTTTTCTTCAAAACCACAAGATGTGCATGCAAATGGTGCTTTTGGCAGAACGCGCACGTGGATTTCTACCAAACGACGTGCTAAGCATGCCGATGCTGCTCTTTTTAGCACCCGCGCACGGATTTGTGCGAAAACGCGTTTTAAGCATGCACATGCATCTTTTGGTAGACGAGATTGAAGTTTTCTGCAAAACCACAAGATGTGCATGCAAATGGTGCTTTTCGCAGAACCCGCACGTGGATTTCTACCAAACAACGTGCTAAGCATGCCGATGCTGCTCTTTTTAGCACCCGCGCACGGATTCGTGCGAAAACGCGTTTTAAGCATGCACATGCATCTTTTGGTAGACGCGGATGAATTTTTCTGCAAAACCACAAGATGTGCATGCAAATGGTGCTTTTGGCACAACGCGCACGTGGATTTCTACCAAACGACGTGCTAAGCATGCCGATGCTGCTCTTTTTAGCACCCGCGCACGGATTTGCGCGAAAACGCGTTTTAAGCATGCACATGCATCTTTTGGTAGACGAGATTGAAGTTTTCTGCAAAACCACAAGATGTGCATGCAAATGGTGCTTTTCGCAGAACGCGCACGTGGATTTCTACCAAACAACGTGCTAAGCATGCCGATGCTGCTCTTTTTAGCACCCGCGCACGGATTCGTACGAAAACGCGTTTTAAGCATGCACATGCATCTTTTGGTAGACGAGATTGAAGTTTTCTGCAACACCACAAGATGTGCATGCAAATGGTGCTTTTGGCAGAACGCGCACGTGGATTTCTACCAAACGACGTGCTAAGCATGCCGATGCTGCTCTTTTTAGCACCCGCGCACGGATTCGTGCGAAAACGCGTTTTAAGCATGCACATGCATCTTTTGGTAGACGAGATACAAGTTTTCTACAAAACCACAAGATGTGCATGCAAATGGTGCTTGTGGCAGAACGCGCACGTGGATTTCTACCAAACAACGTGCTAAGCATGCCGATGCTGCTCTTTTTAGCACCCGCGCACGGATTTGTGCGAAAACGCGTTTTAAGCATGCACATGCATCTTTTGGTAGACGAGATTGAAGTTTTCTGCAAAACCACAAGATGTGCATGCAAATGGTGCTTTTCGCAGAACGCGCACGTGGATTTCTACCAAACGACGTGCTAAGCATGCCGATGCTGCTCTTTTTAGCACCCGCGCACGGATTCGTGCGAAAACGCGTTTTAAGCATGCACATGCATCTTTTGGTAGACGAGATTGAAGTTTTCTGCAAAACCACAAGATGTGCATGCAAATGGTGCTTGTGGCAGAACGCGCACGTGGATTTCTACCAAACAACGTGCTAAGCATGCCGATGCTGCTCTTTTTAGCACCCGCGCACGGATTTGTGCGAAAACGCGTTTTAAGCATGCACATGCATCTTTTGGTAGACGAGATTGAAGTTTTCTGCAAAACCACAAGATGTGCATGCAAATGGTGCTTTTCGCAGAACGCGCACGTGGATTTCTACCAAACAACGTGCTAAGCATGCCGATGCTGCTCTTTTTAGCACCCGCGCACGGATTCGTGCGAAAACGCGTTTTAAGCATGCACATGCATCTTTTGGTAGACGCGGATGAAGTTTTCTGCAAAACCACAAGATGTTCATGCAAATGGTGCTTGTGGCAGAACGCGCACGTGGATTTCTACCAAACAACGTGCTAAGCATGCCGATGCTGCTCTTTTTAGCACCCGCGCACGGATTCGTGCGAAAACGCGTTTTAAGCATGCACATGCATCTTTTGGTAGACGAGATTGAAGTTTTCTGCAAAACCACAATATGTGCATGCAAATGGTGCTTTTCGCAGAACGCGCACGTGGATTTCTACCAAATGACGTGCTAAGCATGCCGATGCTGCTCTTTTTAGCACCCGCGCACGGATTCGTGCGAAAACGCGTTTTAAGCATGCACATGCATCTTTTGGTAGACGAGATTGAAGTTTTCTGCAAAACCACAAGATGTGCATGCAAATGGTGCTTTTCGCAGAACGCGCACGTGGATTTCTCCCAAACGACGTGCTAAGCATGCCGATGCTGCTCTTTTTAGCACCCGCGCACGGATTCGTGCGAAAACACGTTTTAAGCATGCACATGCATCTTTTGGTAGACGAGATTGAAGTTTTCTGCAAAACCACAAGATGTGCATGCAAATGGTGCTTTTCGCAGAATGCGCACGTGGATTTCTACCAAACAACGTGCTAAGCATGCCGATGCTGCTCTTTTTAGCACCCGCGCACGGATTCGTGCGAAAACGCGTTTTAAGCATGCACATGCATCTTTTGGTAGACGCGGATGAAGTTTTCTGCAAAACCACAAGATGTGCATGCAAATGGTGCTTTTGGCAGAACGCGCACTTGGATTTCTACCAAACGACGTGCTAAGCATGCCGATGCTCCTCTTTTTAGCACCAGCGCACGGATTCGTGCGAAAACGCGTTTTAAGCATGCACATGCATCTTTTGGTAGACGAGATTGAAGTTTTCTGCAAAACCACAAGATGTGCATGCAAATGGTGCTTTTCGCAGAACGCCCACGTGGATTTCTACCAAACAACGTGCTAAGCATGCCGATGCTGCTCTTTTTAGCACCCGCGCACGGATTTGTGCGAAAACGCGTTTTAAGCATGCACATGCATCTTTTGGTAGACGAGATTGAAGTTTTCTGCAAAACCACAAGATGTGCATGCAAATGGTGCTTTTCGCAGAACGCGCACGTGGATTTCTACCAAACAACGTGCTAAGCATGCCGATGCTGCTCTTTTTAGCACCCGCACACGGATTCGTGCGAAAACGCGTTTTAAGCATGCACATGCATCTTTTGGTAGACGAGATTGAAGTTTTCTGCAAAACCACAAGATGTGCATGCAAATGGTGCTTGTGGCAGAACGCGCACGTGGATTTCTACCAAACAACGTGCTAAGCATGCCGATGCTGCTCTTTTTAGCACCCGCGCACGGATTTGTGCGAAAACGCGTTTTAAGCATGCACATGCATCTTTTGGTAGACGAGATTGAAGTTTTCTGCAAAACCACAAGATGTGCATGCAAATGGTGCTTTTCGCAGAACGCGCACGTGGATTTCTCCCAAACAACGTGCTAAGCATGCCGATGCTGCTCTTTTTAGCACCCGCGCACGGATTCGTGCGAAAACGCGTTTTAAGCATGCACATGCATCTTTTGGTAGACGCGGGTGAAGTTTTCTGCAAAACCACAAGATGCGCATGCAAATGGTGCTTTTGGCAGAACGCGCACGTGGATTTCTACCAAACGATGTGCTAAGCATGCCGATGCTGCTCTTTTTAGCACCCGCGCACGGATTCGTGCGAAAACGCGTTTTAAGCATGCACATGCATCTTTTGGTAGACGAGATTGAAGCTTTCTGCAAAACCACAAGATGTGCATGCAAATGGTGCTTTTCGCAGAACGCCCACGTGGATTTCTACCAAACAACGTGCTAAGCATGCCGATGCTGCTCTTTTTAGCACCCGCGCACGGATTCGTGCGAAAACGCGTTTTAAGCATGCAAATGCATCTTTTGGTAGACGAGATTGAAGTTTTCTGCAAAACCACAAGATGTGCATGCAAATGGTGCTTTTCGCAGAACGCGCACGTGGATTTCTACCAAACAACGTGCTAAGCATGCCGATGCTGCTCTTTTTAGCACCCGCGCACGGTTTCGTGCGAAAACGCGTTTTAAGCATGCACATGCATCTTATGGTAGACGCGGATGAAGTTTTCTGCAAAACCACAAGATGTGCATGCAAATGGTGCTTTTGGCAGAACGCGCACGTGGATTTCTACCAAACGACGTGCTAAGCATGCCGATGCTGCTCTTTTTAGCACCCGCGCACGGATTCGTGCGAAAACGCGTTTTAAGCATGCACATGCATCTTTTGGTAGACGAGATTGAAGTTTTCTGCAAAACCACAAGATGTGCATGCAAATGGTGCTTTTCGCAGAACGCGCACGTGGATTTCTACCAAACAACGTGCTAAGCGTGCCGATGCTGCTCTTTTTAGCACCCGCGCACGGATTCGTGCGAAAACGCGTTTTAAGCATGCACATGCATCTTTTGGTAGACGAGATTGAAGTTTTCTACAAAACCACAAGATGTGCATGCAAATGGTGCTTTTCGCAGAACGAGCACGTGGATTTCTACCAAACAACGTGCTAAGCATGCCGATGCTGCTCTTTTTAGCACCCGCGCACGGATTCGTGCGAAAACGCGTTTTAAGCATGCACATGCATCTTTTGGTAGACGAGATTGAAGTTTTCTGCAAAACCACAAGATGTGCATGCAAATGGTGCTTTTCGCAGAACGCGCACGTGGATTTCTACCAAACAACGTGCTAAGCATGCCGATGCTGCTCTTTTTAGCACCCGCGCACGGATTCGTGCGAAAACGCGTTTTAAGCATGCACATGCATCTTTTGGTAGAGGAGATTGAAGTTTTCTGCAAAACCACAAGATGTGCATGCAAATGGTGCTTTTCGCAGAACGCGCACGTGGATTTCTACCAAACAACGTGCTAAGCATGCCGATGCTGCTCTTTTTAGCACCCGCGCAAGGATTCGTGCCAAAACGCGTTTTAAGCATGCACATGCATCTTTTGGTAGACGAGATTGAAGTTTTCTGCAAAACCACAAGATGTGCATGCAAATGGTGCTTTTCGCCGAACGCGCACGTGGATTTCTACCAAACAACGTGCTAAGCATGCCGATGCTGCTCTGTTTAGCACACGCGCACGGATTCGTGCGAAAACGCGTTTTAAGCATGCACATGCATCTTTTGGTAGACGCGGATGAAGTTTTCTGCAAAACCACAAGATGTGCATGCAAATGGTGCTTTTGGCAGAACGCGCACGTGCATTTCTACCAAACGACGTGCTAAGCATGCCGATGCTGCTCTTTTTAGCACCCGCGCACGGATTCGTGCGAAAACGCGTTTTAAGCATGCACATGCATCTTTTGGTAGACGCGGATGAAGTTTTCTGCAAAACCACAAGATCTGCATGCAAATGGTGCTCTTGGCAGAAGGCGCACGTGGATTTCTACCAAACGACGTGCTAAGCATGCCGATGCTGCTCTTTTTAGCACCCGCGCACGGATTTGTGCGAAAACGCGTTTTAAGCATGCACATGCATCTTTTGGTAGACGAGACTGAAGTTTTCTGCAAAACCACAAGATGTGCATGCAAATGGTGCTTTTCGCAGAACGCGCACTTGGATTTCTACCAAACAACGTGCTAAGCATGCCGATGCTGCTCTTTTTAGCACCCGCGCACGGATTCGTGCGAAAACGCGTTTTAAGCATGCACATGCATCTTTTGGTAGACGCGGATGAAGTTTTTCTGCAAAACCACAAGATGTGCATGCAAATGGGGCTTTTCGCAGAACGCGCACGTGGATTTTTACCAAACAACGTGCTAAGCATACCGATGCTGCTCTTTTTAGCACCCGCGTACGGATTCGTGCGAAAACGCGTTTTAAGCATGCACATGCATCTTTTGGTAGACGAGATTGAAGTTTTCTGCAAAACCACAAGATGTGCATGCAAATGGTGCTTTTCGCAGAACGCGCACGTGGATTTCTACCAAACAACGTGCTAAGCATGCCGATGCTGCTCTTTTTAGCACCCGCGCACGGATTTGTGCGAAAACGCGTTTTAAGCATGCACATGCATCTTTTGGTAGACGAGATTGAAGTTTTCTGCAAAACCACAAGATGTGCATGCAAATGGTGCTTTTCGCAGAACGCGCACGTGGATTTCTACCAAACAACGTGCTAAGCATGCCGATGCTGCTCTTTTTAGCACCCGCGCACGGATTCGTGCGAAAACGCGTTTAAAGCATGCACATGCATCTTTTGGTAGACGAGATTGAAGTTTTCTGCAAAACCACAAGATGTGCATGCAAAGGGTGCTTGTGGCAGAACGCGCACGTGGATTTCTACCAAACAACGTGCTAAGCATGCCGATGCTGCTCTTTTTAGCACCCGCGCACGGATTTGTGCGAAAACGCGTTTTAAGCATGCACATGCATCTTTTGGTAGACGAGATTGAAGTTTTCTGCAAAACCACAATATGTGCATGCAAATGGTGCTTTTCGCAGAACGCGCACGTGGATTTCTACCAAACGACGTGCTAAGCATGCCGATGCTGCTCTTTTTAGCACCCGCGCACGGATTCGTGCGAAAACGCGTTTTAAGCATGCACATGCATCTTTTGGTAGACGAGATTGAAGTTTTCTGCAAAACCACAAGATGTGCATGCAAATGGTGCTTGTGGCAGAACGCGCACGTGGATTTCTACCAAACAACGTGCTAAGCATGCCGATGCTGCTCTTTTTAGCACCCGCGCACGGATTTGTGCGAAAACGCTTTTTGAGCATGCACATGCATCTTTTGGTAGACGAGATTGAAGTTTTCTGCAAAACCACAAGATGTGCATGCAAATGGTGCTTTTCGCAGAACGCGCACGTGGATTTCTCCCAAACAACGTGCTAAGCATGCCGATGCTGCTCTTTTTAGCACCCGCGCACGGATTCGTGCGAAAACGCGTTTTAAGCATGCACATGCATCTTTTGGTAGACGCGGGTGAAGTTTTCTGCAAAACCACAAGATGCGCATGCAAATGGTGCTTTTGGCAGAACGCGCACGTGGATTTCTACCAAACAACGTGCTAAGCATGCCGATGCTGCTCTTTTTAGCACCCGCGCACGGATTTGTGGGAAAACGCGTTTTAAGCATGCACATGCATCTTTTGGTAGACGAGATTGAAGTTTTCTGCAAAACCACAAGATGTGCATGCAAATGGTGCTTTTCGCAGAACGCGCACGTGGATTTCTACCAAACAACGTGCTAAGCATGCCGATGCTGCTCTTTTTAGCACCCGCGCACGGATTCGTGCGAAAACGCGTTTTAAGCATGCACATGCATCTTTTGGTAGACAAGATTGAAGTTTTCTGCAAAAGCACAAGATGTGCATGCAAATGGTGCTTTTCGCAGAACGCGCACGTGGATTTCTACCAAACGACGTGCTAAGCATGCCGATGCTGCTTTTTAAGCACCAGCGCACGGATTCGTGCGAAAACGCGTTTTTAGCATGCACATGCATCTTTTGGTAGACGAGATTGAAGTTTTCTGCAAAACCACAAGATGTGCATGCAAATGGTGCTTTTCGCAGAACGCCCACGTGGATTTCTACCAAACAACGTGCTAAGCATGCCGATGCTGCTCTTTTTAGCACCCGCGCACGGATTTGTGGGAAAACGCGTTTTAAGCATGCACATGCATCTTTTGGTAGACGAGATTGAAGTTTTCTGCAAAACCACAAGATGTGCATGCAAATGGTGCTTTTCGCAGAACGCGCACGTGGATTTCTACCAAACAACGTGCTAAGCATGCCGATGCTGCTCTTTTTAGCACCCGCGCACGGATTCGTGCGAAAACGCGTTTTAAGCATGCACATGCATCTTTTGGTAGACAAGATTGAAGTTTTCTGCAAAAGCACAAGATGTGCATGCAAATGGTGCTTTTCGCAGAACGCGCACGTGGATTTCTACCAAACAACGTGCTAAGCATGCCGATGCTGCTCTTTTTAGCACCCGCGCACGGATTCGTGCGAAAACGCGTTTTAAGCATGCACATGCATCTTTTGGTAGACGCGGATGAAGTTTTCTGCAAAACCACAAGATGTGCATGCAAATGGTGCTTTTGGCAGAACGCGCACTTGGATTTCTACCAAACGACGTGCTAAGCATGCCGATGCTGCTCTTTTTAGCACCAGCGCACGGATTCGTGCGAAAACGCGTTTTAAGCATGCACATGCATGTTTTGGTAGACGAGATTGAAGTTTTCTGCAAAACCACAAGATGTGCATGCAAATGGTGCTTTTCGCAGAACGCGCACGTGGATTTCTACCAAACAACGTGCTAAGCATGCCGATGCTGCTCTTTTTAGCACCCGCGCACGGATTTGTGCGAAAACGCGTTTTAAGCATGCACATGCATCTTTTGGTAGACGAGATTGAAGTTTTCTGCAAAACCACAATATGTGCATGCAAATGGTGCTTTTCGCAGAACGCGCACGTGGATTTCTACCAAACGACGTGCTAAGCATGCCGATGCTGCTCTTTTTAGCACCCGCGCACGGATTCGTGCGAAAACGCGTTTTAAGCATGCACATGCATCTTTTGGTAGACGAGATTGAAGTTTTCTGCAAAACCACAAGATGTGCATGCAAATGGTGCTTGTGGCAGAACGCGCACGTGGATTTCTACCAAACAACGTGCTAAGCATGCCGATGCTGCTCTTTTTAGCACCCGCGCACGGATTTGTGCGAAAACGCTTTTTGAGCATGCACATGCATCTTTTGGTAGACGAGATTGAAGTTTTCTGCAAAACCACAAGATGTGCATGCAAATGGTGCTTTTCGCAGAACGCGCACGTGGATTTCTCCCAAACAACGTGCTAAGCATGCCGATGCTGCTCTTTTTAGCACCCGCGCACGGATTCGTGCGAAAACGCGTTTTAAGCATGCACATGCATCTTTTGGTAGACGCGGATGAAGTTTTCTGCAAAACCACAAGATGTGCATGCAAATGGTGCTTTTGGCAGAACGCGCACGTGGATTTCTACCAAACGACGTGCTAAGCATGCCGATGCTGCTTTTTTAGCACCAGCGCACGGATTCGTGCGAAAACGCGTTTTTAGCATGCACATGCATCTTTTGGTAGACGAGATTGAAGTTTTCTGCAAAACCACAAGATGTGCATGCAAATGGTGCTTTTCGCAGAACGCCCACGTGGATTTCTACCAAACAACGTGCTAAGCATGCCGATGCTGCTCTTTTTAGCACCCGCGCACGGATTTGTGGGAAAACGCGTTTTAAGCATGCACATGCATCTTTTGGTAGACGAGATTGAAGTTTTCTGCAAAACCACAAGATGTGCATGCAAATGGTGCTTTTCGCAGAACGCGCACGTGGATTTCTACCAAACAACGTGCTAA
The DNA here is from genome assembly GCF_023375885.2 of Dermacentor andersoni. Taxonomy (NCBI): domain Eukaryota; kingdom Metazoa; phylum Arthropoda; class Arachnida; order Ixodida; family Ixodidae; genus Dermacentor; species Dermacentor andersoni. The sequence continues at coordinate 27,847 of NW_027315184.1, read as the reverse complement.
GCATGCCGATGCTGCTCTTTTTAGCACCCGCGCACGGATTCGTGCGAAAACGCGTTTTAAGCATGCACATGCATCTTTTGGTAGACAAGATTGAAGTTTTCTGCAAAAGCACAAGATGTGCATGCAAATGGTGCTTTTCGCAGAACGCGCACGTGGACTTCTACCAAACAACGTGCTAAGCATGCCGATGCTGCTCTTTTTAGCACCCGCGCACGGATTCGTGCGAAAACGCGTTTTAAGCATGCACATGCATCTTTTGGTAGACGCGGATGAAGTTTTCTGCAAAACCACAAGATGTGCATGCAAATGGTGCTTTTGGCAGAACGCGCACTTGGATTTCTACCAAACGACGTGCTAAGCATGCCGATGCTGCTCTTTTTAGCACCAGCGCACGGATTCGTGCGAAAACGCGTTTTAAGCATGCACATGCATGTTTTGGTAGACGAGATTGAAGTTTTCTGCAAAACCACAAGATGTGCATGCAAATGGTGCTTTTCGCAGAACGCGCACGTGGATTTCTACCAAACAACGTGCTAAGCATGCCGATGCTGCTCTTTTTAGCACCCGCGCACGGATTCGTGCGAAAACGCGTTTTAAGCATGCACATGCATCTTTTGGTAGACGAGATTGAAGTTTTCTGCAAAACCACAAGATGTGCATGCAAATGGTGCTTGTGGCAGAACGCGCACGTGGATTTCTACCAAACAACGTGCTAAGCATGCCGATGCTGCTCTTTTTAGCACCCGCGCACGGATTTGTGCGAAAACGCGTTTTAAGCATGCACATGCATCTTTTGGTAGACGAGATTGAAGTTTTCTGCAAAACCACAAGATGTGCATGCAAATGGTGCTTTTCGCAGAACGCGCACGTGGATTTCTCCCAAACAACGTGCTAAGCATGCCGATGCTGCTCTTTTTAGCACCCGCGCACGGATTCGTGCGAAAACGCGTTTTAAGCATGCACATGCATCTTTTGGTAGACGCGGGTGAAGTTTTCTGCAAAACCACAAGATGCGCATGCAAATGGTGCTTTTGGCAGAACGCGCACGTGGATTTCTACCAAACGACGTGCTAAGCATGCCGATGCTGCTCTTTTTAGCACCCGCGCACGGATTCGTGCGAAAACGCGTTTTAAGCATGCACATGCATCTTTTGGTAGACGAGATTGAAGCTTTCTGCAAAACCACAAGATGTGCATGCAAATGGTGCTTTTCGCAGAACGCCCACGTGGATTTCTACCAAACAACGTGCTAAGCATGCCGATGCTGCTCTTTTTAGCACCCGCGCACGGATTCGTGCGAAAACGCGTTTTAAGCATGCAAATGCACCTTTTGGTAGACGAGATTGAAGTTTTCTGCAAAACCACAAGATGTGCATGCAAATGGTGCTTTTCGCAGAACGCGCACGTGGATTTCTACCAAACAACGTGCTAAGCATGCCGATGCTGCTCTTTTTAGCACCCGCGCACGGATTCGTGCGAAAACGCGTTTTAAGCATGCACATGCATCTTATGGTAGACGCGGATGAAGTTTTCTGCAAAACCACAAGATGTGCATGCAAATGGTGCTTTTGGCAGAACGCGCACGTGGATTTCTACCAAACGACGTGCTAAGCATGCCGATGCTGCTCTTTTTAGCACCCGCGCACGGATTCGTGCGAAAACGCGTTTTAAGCATGCACATGCATCTTTTGGTAGACGAGATTGAAGTTTTCTGCAAAACCACAAGATGTGCATGCAAATGGTGCTTTTCGCAGAACGCGCACGTGGATTTCTACCAAACAACGTGCTAAGCATGCCGATGCTGCTCTTTTTAGCACCCGCGCACGGATTTGTGCGAAAACGCGTTTTAAGCATGCACATGCATCTTTTGGTAGACGAGATTGAAGTTTTCTGCAAAACCACAAGATGTGCATGCAAATGGTGCTTTTCGCAGAACGCGCACGTGGATTTCTACCAAACAACGTGCTAAGCATGCCGATGCTGCTCTTTTTAGCACCCGCGCACGGATTCGTGCGAAAACGCGTTTTAAGCATGCACATGCATCTTTTGGTAGACGAGATTGAAGTTTTCTGCAAAACCACAAGATGTGCATGCAAATGGTGCTTTTCGCAGAACGCGCACGTGGATTTCTACCAAACAACGTGCTAAGCATGCCGATGCTGCTCTTTTTAGCACCCGCGCACGGATTCGTGCGAAAACGCGTTTTAAGCATGCACATGCATCTTTTGGTAGAGGAGATGGAAGTTTTCTGCAAAACCACAAGATGTGCATGCAAATGGTGCTTTTCGCAGAACGCGCACGTGGATTTCTACCAAACAACGTGCTAAGCATGCCGATGCTGCTCTTTTTAGCACCCGCGCAAGGATTCGTGCCAAAACGCGTTTTAAGCATGCACATGCATCTTTTGGTAGACGAGATTGAAGTTTTCTGCAAAACCACAAGATGTGCATGCAAATGGTGCTTTTCGCAGAACGCGCACGTGGATTTCTACCAAACAACGTGCTAAGCATGCCGATGCTGCTCTGTTTAGCACACGCGCACGGATTCGTGCGAAAACGCGTTTTAAGCATGCACATGCATCTTTTGGTAGACGCGGATGAAGTTTTCTGCAAAACCACAAGATGTGCATGCAAATGGTGCTTTTGGCAGAACGCGCACGTGGATTTCTACCAAACGACGTGCTAAGCATGCCGATGCTGCTCTTTTTAGCACCCGCGCACGGATTCGTGCGAAAACGCGTTTTAAGCATGCACATGCATCTTTTGGTAGACGCGGATGAAGTTTTCTGCAAAACCACAAGATCTGCATGCAAATGGTGCTCTTGGCAGAACGCGCACGTGGATTTCTACCAAACGACGTGCTAAGCATGCCGATGCTGCTCTTTTTAGCACCCGCGCACGGATTTGTGCGAAAACGCGTTTTAAGCATGCACATGCATCTTTTGGTAGACGAGACTAAAGTTTTCTGCAAAACCACAAGATGTGCATGCAAATGGTGCTTTTCGCAGAACGCGCACTTGGATTTCTACCAAACAACGTGCTAAGCATGCCGATGCTGCTCTTTTTAGCACCCGCGCACGGATTCGTGCGAAAACGCGTTTTAAGCATGCACATGCATCTTTTGGTAGACGCGGATGAAGTTTTTCTGCAAAACCACAAGATGTGCATGCAAATGGTGCTTTTCGCAGAACGCGCACGTGGATTTTTACCAAACAACGTGCTAAGCATACCGATGCTGCTCTTTTTAGCACCCGCGCACGGATTCGTGCGAAAACGCGTTTTAAGCATGCACATGCATCTTTTGGTAGACGAGATTGAAGTTTTCTGCAAAACCACAAGATGTGCATGCAAATGGTGCTTTTCGCAGAACGCGCACGTGGATTTCTACCAAACAACGTGCAAAGCATGCCGATGCTGCTCTTTTTAGCACCCGCGCACGGATTCGTGCGAAAACGCGTTTTAAGCATGCACATGCATCTTTTGGTAGACGAGATTGAAGTTTTCTGCAAAACCACAAGATATGCATGCAAATGGTGCTTTTCGCAGAACGCGCACGTGGATTTCTACCAAACAACGTGCTAAGCATGCCGATGCTGCTCTTTTTTGCACCCGCGCACGGATTCGTGCGAAAACGCGTTTTAAGCATGCACATGCATCTTTTGGTAGAGGAGATTGAAGTTTTCTGCAAAACCACAAGATGTGCATGCAAATGGTGCTTTTCGCAGAACGCGCACGTGGATTTCTACCAAACAACGTGCTAAGCATGCCGATGCTGCTCTTTTTAGCACCCGCGCAAGGATTCGTGCGAAAACGCGTTTTAAGCATGCACATGCATCTTTTGGTAGACGAGATTGAAGTTTTCTGCAAAACCACAAGATGTGCATGCAAATGGTGCTTTTCGCAGAACGCGCACTTGGATTTCTACCAAACAACGTGCTAAGCATGCCGATGCTGCTCTTTTTAGCACCCGCGCACGGATTCGTGCGAAAACGCGTTTTAAGCATGCACATGCATCTTTTGGTAGACGCGGATGAAGTTTTCTGCAAAACCACAAGATGTGCATGCAAATGGTGCTTTTGGCAGAACGCGCACGTGGATTTCTACCAAACGACGTGCTAAGCATGCCGATGCTGCTTTTTTAGCACCAGCGCACGGATTCGTGCGAAAACGCGTTTTTAGCATGCACATGCATCTTTTGGTAGACGAGATTGAAGTTTTCTGCAAAACCACAAGATGTGCATGCAAATGGTGCTTTTCGCAGAACGCCCACGTGGATTTCTACCAAACAACGTGCTAAGCATGCCGATGCTGCTCTTTTTAGCACCCGCGCACGGATTTGTGGGAAAACGCGTTTTAAGCATGCACATGCATCTTTTGGTAGACGAGATTGAAGTTTTCTGCAAAACCACAAGATGTGCATGCAAATGGTGCTTTTCGCAGAACGCGCACGTGGATTTCTACCAAACAACGCGCTAAGCATGCCGATGCTGCTCTTTTTAGCACCCGCGCACGGATTCGTGCGAAAACGCGTTTTAAGCATGCACATGCATCTTTTGGTAGACGAGATTGAAGTTTTCTGCAAAACCACAAGATGTGCATGCAAATGGTGCTTTTCGCAGAACGCGCACGTGGATTTCTACCAAACAACGTGCTAAGCATGCCGATGCTGCTCTTTTTAGCACCCGCGCACGGATTCGTGCGAAAACGCGTTTTAAGCATGCACATGCATCTTTTGGTAGACGCGGATGAAGTTTTCTGCAAAACCACAAGATGTGCATGCAAATGGTGCTTGTGGCAGAACGCGCACGTGGATTTCTACCAAACAACGTGCTAAGCATGCCGATGCTGCTCTTTTTAGCACCCGCGCACGGATTTGTGCGAAAACGCGTTTTAAGCATGCACATGCATCTTTTGGTAGACGAGATTGAAGTTTTCTGCAAAACCACAAGATGTGCATGCAAATGGTGCTTTTCGCCGAACGCGCACGTGGATTTCTCCCAAACAACGTGCTAAGCATGCCGATGCTGCTCTTTTTAGCACCCGCGCACGGATTCGTGCGAAAACGCGTTTTAAGCATGCACATGCATCTTTTGGTAGACGCGGGTGAAGTTTTCTGCAAAACCACAAGATGCGCATGCAAATGGTGCTTTTGGCAGAACGCGCACGTGGATTTCTACCAAACGACGTGCTAAGCATGCCGATGCTGCTCTTTTTAGCACCCGCGCACGGATTCGTGCGAAAACGCGTTTTAAGCATGCACATGCATCTTTTGGTAGACGAGATTGAAGCTTTCTGCAAAACCACAAGATGTGCATGCAAATGGTGCTTTTCGCAGAACGCCCACGTGGATTTCTACCAAACAACGTGCTAAGCATGCCGATGCTGCTCTTTTTAGCACCCGCGCACGGATTCGTGCGAAAACGCGTTTTAAGCATGCAAATGCACCTTTTGGTAGACGAGATTGAAGTTTTCTGCAAAACCACAAGATGTGCATGCAAATGGTGCTTTTCGCAGAACGCGCACGTGGATTTCTACCAAACAACGTGCTAAGCATGCCGATGCTGCTCTTTTTAGCACCCGCGCACGGATTCGTGCGAAAACGCGTTTTAAGCATGCACATGCATCTTATGGTAGACGCGGATGAAGTTTTCTGCAAAACCACAAGATGTGCATGCAAATGGTGCTTTTGGCAGAACGCGCACGTGGATTTCTACCAAACGACGTGCTAAGCATGCCGATGCTGCTCTTTTTAGCACCCGCGCACGGATTCGTGCGAAAACGCGTTTTAAGCATGCACATGCATCTTTTGGTAGACGAGATTGAAGTTTTCTGCAAAACCACAAGATGTGCATGCAAATGGTGCTTTTCGCAGAACGCGCACGTGGATTTCTACCAAACAACGTGCTAAGCATGCCGATGCTGCTCTTTTTAGCACCCGCGCACGGATTTGTGCGAAAACGCGTTTTAAGCATGCACATGCATCTTTTGGTAGACGAGATTGAAGTTTTCTGCAAAACCACAAGATGTGCATGCAAATGGTGCTTTTCGCAGAACGCGCACTTGGATTTCTACCAAACAACGTGCTAAGCATGCCGATGCTGCTCTTTTTAGCACCCGCGCACGGATTCGTGCGAAAACGCGTTTTAAGCATGCACATGCATCTTTTGGTAGACGCGGATGAAGTTTTCTGCAAAACCACAAGATGTGCATGCAAATGGTGCTTTTGGCAGAACGCGCACGTGGATTTCTACCAAACGACGTGCTAAGCATGCCGATGCTGCTTTTTTAGCACCAGCGCACGGATTCGTGCGAAAACGCGTTTTTAGCATGCACATGCATCTTTTGGTAGACGAGATTGAAGTTTTCTGCAAAACCACAAGATGTGCATGCAAATGGTGCTTTTCGCAGAACGCCCACGTGGATTTCTACCAAACAACGTGCTAAGCATGCCGATGCTGCTCTTTTTAGCACCCGCGCACGGATTTGTGGGAAAACGCGTTTTAAGCATGCACATGCATCTTTTCGTAGACGAGATTGAAGTTTTCTGCAAAACCACAAGATGTGCATGCAAATGGTGCTTTTCGCAGAACGCGCACGTGGATTTCTACCAAACAACGCGCTAAGCATGCCGATGCTGCTCTTTTTAGCACCCGCGCACGGATTCGTGCGAAAACGCGTTTTAAGCATGCACATGCATCTTTTGGTAGACGAGATTGAAGTTTTCTGCAAAACCACAAGATGTGCATGCAAATGGTGCTTTTCGCAGAACGCGCACGTGGATTTCTACCAAACAACGTGCTAAGCATGCCGATGCTGCTCTTTTTAGCACCCGCGCACGGATTCGTGCGAAAACGCGTTTTAAGCATGCACATGCATCTTTTGGTAGACGCGGATGAAGTTTTCTGCAAAACCACAAGATGTGCATGCAAATGGTGCTTGTGGCAGAACGCGCACGTGGATTTCTACCAAACAACGTGCTAAGCATGCCGATGCTGCTCTTTTTAGCACCCGCGCACGGATTTGTGCGAAAACGCGTTTTAAGCATGCACATGCATCTTTTGGTAGACGAGATTGAAGTTTTCTGCAAAACCACAAGATGTGCATGCAAATGGTGCTTTTCGCCGAACGCGCACGTGGATTTCTCCCAAACAACGTGCTAAGCATGCCGATGCTGCTCTTTTTAGCACCCGCGCACGGATTCGTGCGAAAACGCGTTTTAAGCATGCACATGCATCTTTTGGTAGACGCGGGTGAAGTTTTCTGCAAAACCACAAGATGCGCATGCAAATGGTGCTTTTGGCAGAACGCGCACGTGGATTTCTACCAAACGACGTGCTAAGCATGCCGATGCTGCTCTTTTTAGCACCCGCGCACGGATTCGTGCGAAAACGCGTTTTAAGCATGCACATGCATCTTTTGGTAGACGAGATTGAAGCTTTCTGCAAAACCACAAGATGTGCATGCAAATGGTGCTTTTCGCAGAACGCCCACGTGGATTTCTACCAAACAACGTGCTAAGCATGCCGATGCTGCTCTTTTTAGCACCCGCGCACGGATTCGTGCGAAAACGCGTTTTAAGCATGCAAATGCACCTTTTGGTAGACGAGATTGAAGTTTTCTGCAAAACCACAAGATGTGCATGCAAATGGTGCTTTTCGCAGAACGCGCACGTGGATTTCTACCAAACAACGTGCTAAGCATGCCGATGCTGCTCTTTTTAGCACCCGCGCACGGATTCGTGCGAAAACGCGTTTTAAGCATGCACATGCATCTTATGGTAGACGCGGATGAAGTTTTCTGCAAAACCACAAGATGTGCATGCAAATGGTGCTTTTGGCAGAACGCGCACGTGGATTTCTACCAAACGACGTGCTAAGCATGCCGATGCTGCTCTTTTTAGCACCCGCGCACGGATTCGTGCGAAAACGCGTTTTAAGCATGCACATGCATCTTTTGGTAGACGAGATTGAAGTTTTCTGCAAAACCACAAGATGTGCATGCAAATGGTGCTTTTCGCAGAACGCGCACGTGGATTTCTACCAAACAACGTGCTAAGCATGCCGATGCTGCTCTTTTTAGCACCCGCGCACGGATTTGTGCGAAAACGCGTTTTAAGCATGCACATGCATCTTTTGGTAGACGAGATTGAAGTTTTCTGCAAAACCACAAGATGTGCATGCAAATGGTGCTTTTCGCAGAACGCGCACGTGGATTTCTACCAAACAACGTGCTAAGCATGCCGATGCTGCTCTTTTTAGCACCCGCGCACGGATTCGTGCGAAAACGCGTTTTAAGCATGCACATGCATCTTTTGGTAGACGAGATTGAAGTTTTCTGCAAAACCACAAGATGTGCATGCAAATGGTGCTTTTCGCAGAACGCGCACGTGGATTTCTACCAAACAACGTGCTAAGCATGCCGATGCTGCTCTTTTTAGCACCCGCGCACGGATTCGTGCGAAAACGCGTTTTAAGCATGCACATGCATCTTTTGGTAGAGGAGATGGAAGTTTTCTGCAAAACCACAAGATGTGCATGCAAATGGTGCTTTTCGCAGAACGCGCACGTGGATTTCTACCAAACAACGTGCTAAGCATGCCGATGCTGCTCTTTTTAGCACCCGCGCAAGGATTCGTGCCAAAACGCGTTTTAAGCATGCACATGCATCTTTTGGTAGACGAGATTGAAGTTTTCTGCAAAACCACAAGATGTGCATGCAAATGGTGCTTTTCGCAGAACGCGCACGTGGATTTCTACCAAACAACGTGCTAAGCATGCCGATGCTGCTCTGTTTAGCACACGCGCACGGATTCGTGCGAAAACGCGTTTTAAGCATGCACATGCATCTTTTGGTAGACGCGGATGAAGTTTTCTGCAAAACCACAAGATGTGCATGCAAATGGTGCTTTTGGCAGAACGCGCACGTGGATTTCTACCAAACGACGTGCTAAGCATGCCGATGCTGCTCTTTTTAGCACCCGCGCACGGATTCGTGCGAAAACGCGTTTTAAGCATGCACATGCATCTTTTGGTAGACGCGGATGAAGTTTTCTGCAAAACCACAAGATCTGCATGCAAATGGTGCTCTTGGCAGAACGCGCACGTGGATTTCTACCAAACGACGTGCTAAGCATGCCGATGCTGTTTTTTTTAGCACCCGCGCACGGATTTGTGCGAAAACGCGTTTTAAGCATGCACATGCATCTTTTGGTAGACGAGACTAAAGTTTTCTGCAAAACCACGAGATGTGCATGCAAATGGTGCTTTTCGCAGAACGCGCACTTGGATTTCTACCAAACAACGTGCTAAGCATGCCGATGCTGCTCTTTTTAGCACCCGCGCACGGATTCGTGCGAAAACGCGTTTTAAGCATGCACATGCATCTTTTGGTAGACGAGATTGAAGTTTTCTGCAAAACCACAAGATGTGCATGCAAATGGTGCTTTTCGCAGAACGCGCACGTGGATTTCTACCAAACAACGTGCTAAGCATGCCGATGCTGCTCTTTTTAGCACCCGCGCACGGATTCGTGCGAAAACGCGTTTTAAGCATGCACATGCATCTTATGGTAGACGCGGATGAAGTTTTCTGCAAAACCACAAGATGTGCATGCAAATGGTGCTTTTGGCAGAACGCGCACGTGGATTTCTACCAAACGACGTGCTAAGCATGCCGATGCTGCTCTTTTTAGCACCCGCGCACGGATTCGTGCGAAAACGCGTTTTAAGCATGCACATGCATCTTTTGGTAGACGAGATTGAAGTTTTCTGCAAAACCACAAGATGTGCATGCAAATGGTGCTTTTCGCAGAACGCGCACGTGGATTTCTACCAAACAACGTGCTAAGCATGCCGATGCTGCTCTTTTTAGCACCCGCGCACGGATTTGTGCGAAAACGCGTTTTAAGCATGCACATGCATCTTTTGGTAGACGAGATTGAAGTTTTCTGCAAAACCACAAGATGTGCATGCAAATGGTGCTTTTCGCAGAACGCGCACGTGGATTTCTACCAAACAACGTGCTAAGCATGCCGATGCTGCTCTTTTTAGCACCCGCGCACGGATTCGTGCGAAAACGCGTTTTAAGCATGCACATGCATCTTTTGGTAGACGCGGATGAAGTTTTTCTGCAAAACCACAAGATGTGCATGCAAATGGTGCTTTTCGCAGAACGCGCACGTGGATTTTTACCAAACAACGTGCTAAGCATACCGATGCTGCTCTTTTTAGCACCCGCGCACGGATTCGTGCGAAAACGCGTTTTAAGCATGCACATGCATCTTTTGGTAGACGAGATTGAAGTTTTCTGCAAAAACCACAAGATGTGCATGCAAATGGTGCTTTTCGCAGAACGCGCACGTGGATTTCTACCAAACAACGTGCTAAGCATGCCGATGCTGCTCTTTTAGCACCCGCGCACGGATTTGTGCGAAAACGCGTTTTAAGCATGCACATGCATCTTTTGGTAGACGAGATTGAAGTTTTCTGCAAAACCACAAGATGTGCATGCAAATGGTGCTTTTCGCAGAACGCGCACGTGGATTTCTACCAAACAACGTGCTAAGCATGCCGATGCTGCTCTTTTTAGCACCCGCGCACGGATTCGTGCGAAAACGCGTTTTAAGCATGCACATGCATCTTTTGGTAGACGAGATTGAAGTTTTTTGCAAAACCACAAGATATGCATGCAAATGGTGCTTTTCGCAGAACGCGCACGTGGATTTCTACCAAACAACGTGCTAAGCATGCCGATGCTGCTCTTTTTTGCACCCGCGCACGGATTCGTGCGAAACGCGTTTTAAGCATGCACATGCATCTTTTGGTAGAGGAGATTGAAGTTTTCTGCAAAACCACAAGATGTGCATGCAAATGGTGCTTTTCGCAGAACGCGCACGTGGATTTCTACCAAACAACGTGCTAAGCATGCCGATGCTGCTCTTTTTAGCACCCGCGCAAGGATTCGTGCGAAAACGCGTTTTAAGCATGCACATGCATCTTTTGGTAGACGAGATTGAAGTTTTCTGCAAAACCACAAGATGTGCATGCAAATGGTGCTTTTCGCAGAACGCGCACTTGGATTTCTACCAAACAACGTGCTAAGCATGCCGATGCTGCTCTTTTAGCACCCGCGCACGGATTCGTGCGAAAACGCGTTTTAAGCATGCACATGCATCTTTTGGTAGACGCGGATGAAGTTTTTCTGCAAAACCACAAGATGTGCATGCAAATGGTGCTTTTCGCAGAACGCGCACGTGGATTTTTACCAAACAACGTGCTAAGCATGCCGATGCTGCTCTTTTTAGCACCCGCGCACGGATTCGTGCGAAAACGCGTTTTAAGCATGCACATGCATCTTTTGGTAGACGAGATTGAAGTTTTCTGCAAAACCACAAGATGTGCATGCAAATGGTGCTTTTCGCAGAACGCGCACGTGGATTTCTACCAAACAACGTGCTAAGCATGCCGATGCTGCTCTTTTTAGCACCCGCGCACGGATTTGTGCGAAAACGCGTTTTAAGCATGCACATGCATCTTTTGGTAGACGAGATTGAAGTTTTCTGCAAAACCACAAGATGTGCATCCAAATGGTGCTTTTCGCAGAACGCGCACGTGGATTTCTACCAAACAACGTGCTAAGCATGCCGATGCTGCTCTTTTTAACACCCGCGCACGGATTCGTGCGAAAACGCGTTTTAAGCATGCACATGCATCTTTTGGTAGACGAGATTGAAGTTTTCTGCAAAACCACAAGATGTGCATGCAAATGGTGCTTTTCGCAGAACGCGCACGTGGATTTCTACCAAACAACGTGCTAAGCATGCCGATGCTGCTCTTTTTAGCACCCGCGCACGGATTCGTGCGAAAACGCGTTTAAGCCTGCACATGCATCTTTTGGTAGAGGAGATTGAAGTTTTCTGCAAAACCACAAGATGTGCATGCAAATGGTGCTTTTCGCAGAACGCGCACGTGGATTTCTACCAAACAACGTGCTAAGCATGCCGATGCTGCTCTTTTTAGCACCCGCGCAAGGATTCGTGCGAAAACGCGTTTTAAGCATGCACATGCATCTTTTGGTAGACGAGATTGAAGTTTTCTGCAAAACCACAAGATGTGCATGCAAATGGTGCTTTTCGCAGAACGCGCACGTGGATTTCTACCAAACAACGTGCTAAGCATGCCGATGCTGCTCTTTTTAGCACCCGCGCACGGATTCGTGCGAAACGCGTTTTAAGCATGCACATGCATCTTTTGGTAGACGCGGATGAAGTTTTCTGCAAAACCACAAGATGTGCATACAAATGGTGCTTTTGGCAGAACGCGCACGTGGATTCTACCAAACGACGTGCTAAGCATGCCGATGCTGCTCTTTTAGCACCCGCGCACGGATTCGTGCGAAAACGCGTTTTAAGCATGCACATGCATCTTTTGGTAGACGCGGATGAAGTTTTCTGCAAAACCACAAGATGTGCATGCAAATGGTGCTCTTGGCAGAACGCGCACGTGGATTTCTACCAAACGACGTGCTAAGCATGCCGATGCTGCTCTTTTTAGCACCCGCGCACGGATTTGTGCGAAAACGCGTTTTAAGCATGGACATGCATCTTTTGGTAGACGAGATTGAAGTTTTCTGCAAAACCACAAGATGTGCATGCAAATGGTGCTTTTCGCAGAACGCGCACGTGGATTTCTACCAAACAACGTGCTAAGCATGCCGATGCTGCTCTTTTTAGCACCCGCGCACGGATTCGTGCGAAAACGCGTTTTAAGCATGCAGATGCATCTTTTGGTAGACGAGATTGAAGTTTTCTGCAAAACCACAAGATGTGCATGCAAATGGTGCTTTTCGCAGAACGCGCACGTGGATTTCTACCAAACAACGTGCTAAGCATGCCGATGCTGCTCTTTTTAGCACCCGCGCACGGATTCGTGCGAAAACGCGTTTTAAGCATGCACATGCATCTTTTGGTAGACGAGATTGAAGTTTTCTGCAAAACCACAAGATGTGCATGCAAATGGTGCTTTTCGCAGAACGCCCACGTGGATTTCTACCAAACAACGTGCTAAGCATGCCGATGCTGCTCTTTTTAGCACCAGCGCACGGATTTGTGCGAAAACGCGTTTTAAGCATGCACATGCATCTTTTGGTAGACGAGATTGAAGTTTTGTGCAAAACCACAAGATGTGCATGCAAATGGTGCTTTTCGCAGAACGCGCACGTGGATTTCTACCAAACAACGTGCTAAGCATGCCGATGCTGCTCTTTTTAGCACCCGCGCACGGATTCGTGCGAAAACGCGTTTTAAGCATGCACATGCATCTTTTGGTAGACGCGGATGAAGTTTTCTGCAAAACCACAAGATGTGCATGCAAATGGTGCTTTTGGCAGAACGCGCACGTGGATTTCTACCAAACGACGTGCTAAGCATGCCGATGCTGCTCTTTTTAGCACCCGCGCACGGATTCGTGCGAAAACGCGTTTTAAGCATGCACATGCATCTTTTGGTAGACGAGATTGAAGTTTTTTGCAAAACCACAAGATATGCATGCAAATGGTGCTTTTCGCAGAACGCGCACGTGGATTTCTACCAAACAACGTGCTAAGCATGCCGATGCTGCTCTTTTTTGCACCCGCGCACGGATTCGTGCGAAAACGCGTTTTAAGCATGCACATGCATCTTTTGGTAGAGGAGATTGAAGTTTTCTGCAAAACCACAAGATGTGCATGCAAATGGTGCTTTTCGCAGAACGCGCACGTGGATTTCTACCAAACAACGTGCTAAGCATGCCGATGCTGCTCTTTTTAGCACCCGCGCAAGGATTCGTGCGAAAACGCGTTTTAAGCATGCACATGCATCTTTGGTAGACGAGATTGAAGTTTTCTGCAAAACCACAAGATGTGCATGCAAATGGTGCTTTTCGCAGAACGCGCACTTGGATTTCTACCAAACAACGTGCTAAGCATGCCGATGCTGCTCTTTTTAGCACCCGCGCACGGATTCGTGCGAAAACGCGTTTTAAGCATGCACATGCATCTTTTGGTAGACGCGGATGAAGTTTTTCTGCAAAACCACAAGATGTGCAATGCAAATGGTGCTTTTCGCAGAACGCGCACGTGGATTTTTACCAAACAACGTGCTAAGCATGCCGATGCTGCTCTTTTTAGCACCCGCGCACGGATTCGTGCGAAAACGCGTTTTAAGCATGCACATGCATCTTTTGGTAGACGAGATTGAAGTTTTCTGCAAAACCACAAGATGTGCATGCAAATGGTGCTTTTCGCAGAACGCGCACGTGGATTTCTACCAAACAACGTGCTAAGCATGCCGATGCTGCTCTTTTTAGCACCCGCGCACGGATTTGTGCGAAAACGCGTTTTAAGCATGCACATGCATCTTTTGGTAGACGAGATTGAAGTTTTCTGCAAAACCACAAGATGTGCATGCAAATGGTGCTTTTCGCAGAACGCGCACGTGGATTTCTACCAAACAACGTGCTAAGCATGCCGATGCTGTTCTTTTTAACACCCGCGCACGGATTCGTGCGAAAACGCGTTTTAAGCATGCACATGCATCTTTTGGTAGACGAGATTGAAGTTTTCTGCAAAACCACAAGATGTGCATGCAAATGGTGCTTTTCGCAGAACGCGCACGTGGATTTCTACCAAACAACGTGCTAAGCATGCCGATGCTGCTCTTTTTAGCACCCGCGCACGGATTCGTGCGAAAACGCGTTTTAAGCCTGCACATGCATCTTTTGGTAGAGGAGATTGAACTTTTCTGCAAAACCACAAGATGTGCATGCAAATGGTGCTTTTCGCAGAACGCGCACGTGGATTTCTACCAAACAACGTGCTAAGCATGCCGATGCTGCTCTTTTTAGCACCCGCGCAAGGATTCGTGCGAAAACGCGTTTTAAGCATGCACATGCATCTTTTGGTAGACGAGATTGAAGTTTTCTGCAAAACCACAAGATGTGCATGCAAATGGTGCTTTTCGCAGAACGCGCACGTGGATTTCTACCAAACAACGTGCTAAGCATGCCGATGCTGCTCTTTTTAGCACCCGCGCACGGATTCGTGCGAAAACGCGTTTTAAGCATGCACATGCATCTTTTGGTAGACGCGGATGAAGTTTTCTGCAAAACCACAAGATGTGCATACAAATGGTGCTTTTGGCAGAACGCGCACGTGGATTTCTACCAAACGACGTGCTAAGCATGCCGATGCTGCTCTTTTTAGCACCCGCGCACGGATTCGTGCGAAAACGCGTTTTAAGCATGCACATGCATCTTTTGGTAGACGCGGATGAAGTTTTCTGCAAAACCACAAGATGTGCATGCAAATGGTGCTCCTGGCAGAACGCGCACGTGGATTTCTACCAAACGACGTGCTAAGCATGCCGATGCTGCTCTTTTTAGCACCCGCGCACGGATTTGTGCGAAAACGCGTTTTAAGCATGGACATGCATCTTTTGGTAGACGAGATTGAAGTTTTCTGCAAAACCACAAGATGTGCATGCAAATGGTGCTTTTCGCAGAACGCGCACGTGGATTTCTACCAAACAACGTGCTAAGCATGCCGATGCTGCTCTTTTTAGCACCCGCGCACGGATTCGTGCGAAAACGCGTTTTAAGCATGCAGATGCATCTTTTGGTAGACGAGATTGAAGTTTTCTGCAAAACCACAAGATGTGCATGCAAATGGTGCTTTTCGCAGAACGCGCACGTGGATTTCTACCAAACAACGTGCTAAGCATGCCGATGCTGCTCTTTTTAGCACCCGCGCACGGATTCGTGCGAAAACGCGTTTTAAGCCTGCACATGCATCTTTTGGTAGAGGAGATTGAAGTTTTCTGCAAAACCACAAGATGTGCATGCAAATGGTGCTTTTCGCAGAACGCGCACGTGGATTTCTACCAAACAACGTGCTAAGCATGCCGATGCTGCTCTTTTTAGCACCCGCGCAAGGATTCGTGCGAAAACGCGTTTTAAGCATGCACATGCATCTTTTGGTAGACGAGATTGAAGTTTTCTGCAAAACCACAAGATGTGCATGCAAATGGTGCTTTTCGCAGAACGCGCACGTGGATTTCTACCAAACAACGTGCTAAGCATGCCGATGCTGCTCTTTTTAGCACCCGCGCACGGATTCGTGCGAAAACGCGTTTTAAGCATGCACATGCATCTTTTGGTAGACGCGGATGAAGTTTTCTGCAAAACCACAAGATGTGCATACAAATGGTGCTTTTGGCAGAACGCGCACGTGGATTTCTACCAAACGACGTGCTAAGCATGCCGATGCTGCTCTTTTTAGCACCCGCGCACGGATTCGTGCGAAAACGCGTTTTAAGCATGCACATGCATCTTTTGGTAGACGCGGATGAAGTTTTCTGCAAAACCACAAGATGTGCATGCAAATGGTGCTCTTGGCAGAACGCGCACGTGGATTTCTACCAAACGACGTGCTAAGCATGCCGATGCTGCTCTTTTTAGCACCCGCGCACGGATTTGTGCGAAAACGCGTTTTAAGCATGGACATGCATCTTTTGGTAGACGAGATTGAAGTTTTCTGCAAAACCACAAGATGTGCATGCAAATGGTGCTTTTCGCAGAACGCGCACGTGGATTTCTACCAAACAACGTGCTAAGCATGCCGATGCTGCTCTTTTTAGCACCCGCGCACGGATTCGTGCGAAAACGCGTTTTAAGCATGCAGATGCATCTTTTGGTAGACGAGATTGAAGTTTTCTGCAAAACCACAAGATGTGCATGCAAATGGTGCTTTTCGCAGAACGCGCACGTGGATTTCTACCAAACAACGTGCTAAGCATGCCGATGCTGCTCTTTTTAGCACCCGCGCACGGATTCGTGCGAAAACGCGTTTTAAGCATGCACATGCATCTTTTGGTAGACGAGATTGAAGTTTTCTGCAAAACCACAAGATGTGCATGCAAATGGTGCTTTTCGCAGAACGCCCACGTGGATTTCTACCAAACAACGTGCTAAGCATGCCGATGCTGCTCTTTTTAGCCCCGCGCACGGATTTGTGCGAAAACGCGTTTTAAGCATGCACATGCATCTTTTGGTAGACGAGATTGAAGTTTTGTGCAAAACCACAAGATGTGCATGCAAATGGTGCTTTTCGCAGAACGCGCACGTGGATTTCTACCAAACAACGTGCTAAGCATGCCGATGCTGCTCTTTTTAGCACCCGCGCACGGATTCGTGCGAAAACGCGTTTTAAGCATGCACATGCATCTTTTGGTAGACGCGGATGAAGTTTTCTGCAAAACCACAAGATGTGCATGCAAATGGTGCTTTTGGCAGAACGCGCACGTGGATTTCTACCAAACGACGTGCTAAGCATGCCGATGCTGCTCTTTTTAGCACCCGCGCACGGATTCGTGCGAAAACGCGTTTTAAGCATGCACATGCATCTTTTGGTAGACGAGATTGAAGTTTTTTGCAAAACCACAAGATATGCATGCAAATGGTGCTTTTCGCAGAACGCGCACGTGGATTTCTACCAAACAACGTGCTAAGCATGCCGATGCTGCTCTTTTTTGCACCCGCGCACGGATTCGTGCGAAAACGCGTTTTAAGCATGCACATGCATCTTTTGGTAGAGGAGATTGAAGTTTTCTGCAAAACCACAAGATGTGCATGCAAATGGTGCTTTTCGCAGAACGCGCACGTGGATTTCTACCAAACAACGTGCTAAGCATGCCGATGCTGCTCTTTTTAGCACCCGCGCAAGGATTCGTGCGAAAACGCGTTTTAAGCATGCACATGCATCTTTTGGTAGACGAGATTGAAGTTTTCTGCAAAACCACAAGATGTGCATGCAAATGGTGCTTTTCGCAGAACGCGCACTTGGATTTCTACCAAACAACGTGCTAAGCATGCCGATGCTGCTCTTTTTAGCACCCGCGCACGGATTCGTGCGAAAACGCGTTTTAAGCATGCACATGCATCTTTTGGTAGACGCGGATGAAGTTTTTCTGCAAAACCACAAGATGTGCATGCAAATGGTGCTTTTCGCAGAACGCGCACGTGGATTTTTACCAAACAACGTGCTAAGCATGCCGATGCTGCTCTTTTTAGCACCCGCGCACGGATTCGTGCGAAAACGCGTTTTAAGCATGCACATGCATCTTTTGGTAGACGAGATTGAAGTTTTCTGCAAAACCACAAGATGTGCATGCAAATGGTGCTTTTCGCAGAACGCGCACGTGGATTTCTACCAAACAACGTGCTAAGCATGCCGATGCTGCTCTTTTTAGCACCCGCGCACGGATTTGTGCGAAAACGCGTTTTAAGCATGCACATGCATCTTTTGGTAGACGAGATTGAAGTTTTCTGCAAAACCACAAGATGTGCATGCAAATGGTGCTTTTCGCAGAACGCGCACGTGGATTTCTACCAAACAACGTGCTAAGCATGCCGATGCTGTTCTTTTTAACACCCGCGCACGGATTCGTGCGAAAACGCGTTTTAAGCATGCACATGCATCTTTTGGTAGACGAGATTGAAGTTTTCTGCAAAACCACAAGATGTGCATGCAAATGGTGCTTTTCGCAGAACGCGCACGTGGATTTCTACCAAACAACGTGCTAAGCATGCCGATGCTGCTCTTTTTAGCACCCGCGCACGGATTCGTGCGAAAACGCGTTTTAAGCCTGCACATGCATCTTTTGGTAGAGGAGATTGAACTTTTCTGCAAAACCACAAGATGTGCATGCAAATGGTGCTTTTCGCAGAACGCGCACGTGGATTTCTACCAAACAACGTGCTAAGCATGCCGATGCTGCTCTTTTTAGCACCCGCGCAAGGATTCGTGCGAAAACGCGTTTTAAGCATGCACATGCATCTTTTGGTAGACGAGATTGAAGTTTTCTGCAAAACCACAAGATGTGCATGCAAATGGTGCTTTTCGCAGAACGCGCACGTGGATTTCTACCAAACAACGTGCTAAGCATGCCGATGCTGCTCTTTTTAGCACCCGCGCACGGATTCGTGCGAAAACGCGTTTTAAGCATGCACATGCATCTTTTGGTAGACGCGGATGAAGTTTTCTGCAAAACCACAAGATGTGCATACAAATGGTGCTTTTGGCAGAACGCGCACGTGGATTTCTACCAAACGACGTGCTAAGCATGCCGATGCTGCTCTTTTTAGCACCCGCGCACGGATTCGTGCGAAAACGCGTTTTAAGCATGCACATGCATCTTTTGGTAGACGCGGATGAAGTTTTCTGCAAAACCACAAGATGTGCATGCAAATGGTGCTCCTGGCAGAACGCGCACGTGGATTTCTACCAAACGACGTGCTAAGCATGCCGATGCTGCTCTTTTTAGATCTGTCTCGCGTGTGTGTGCGAAAACGCGTTTTAAGCATGGACATGCATCTTTTGGTAGACGAGATTGAAGTTTTCTGCAAAACCACAAGATGTGCATGCAAATGGTGCTTTTCGCAGAACGCGCACGTGGATTTCTACCAAACAACGTGCTAAGCATGCCGATGCTGCTCTTTTTAGCACCCGCGCACGGATTCGTGCGAAAACGCGTTTTAAGCATGCAGATGCATCTTTTGGTAGACGAGATTGAAGTTTTCTGCAAAACCACAAGATGTGCATGCAAATGGTGCTTTTCGCAGAACGCGCACGTGGATTTCTACCAAACAACGTGCTAAGCATGCCGATGCTGCTCTTTTTAGCACCCGCGCACGGATTCGTGCGAAAACGCGTTTTAAGCATGCACATGCATCTTTTGGTAGACGAGATTGAAGTTTTCTGCAAAACCACAAGATGTGCATGCAAATGGTGCTTTTCGCAGAACGCCCACGTGGATTTCTACCAAACAACGTGCTAAGCATGCCGATGCTGCTCTTTTTAGCACCCGCGCACGGATTTGTGCGAAAACGCGTTTTAAGCATGCACATGCATCTTTTGGTAGACGAGATTGAAGTTTTGTGCAAAACCACAAGATGTGCATGCAAATGGTGCTTTTCGCAGAACGCGCACGTGGATTTCTACCAAACAACGTGCTAAGCATGCCGATGCTGCTCTTTTTAGCACCCGCGCACGGATTCGTGCGAAAACGCGTTTTAAGCATGCACATGCATCTTTTGGTAGACGAGATTGAAGTTTTCTGCAAAACCACAAGATGTGCATGCAAATGGTGCTTGTGGCAGAACGCGCACGTGGATTTCTACCAAACAACGTGCTAAGCATGCCGATGCTGCTCTTCTTAGCACCCGCGCACGGATTCGTGCGAAAACGCGTTTTAAGCATGCACATGCATCTTTTGGTAGACGCGGATGAAGTTTTCTGCAAAACCACAAGATGTGCATGCAAATGGTGCTTTTCGCAGAACGCGCACGTGGATTTCTACCAAACAACGTGCTAAGCATGCCGATGCTGCTCTTTTTAGCACCCGCGCAAGGATTCGTGCGAAAACGCGTTTTAAGCATGCACATGCATCTTTTGGTAGACGAGATTGAAGTTTTCTGCAAAACCACAAGATGTGCATGCAAATGGTGCTTTTCGCAGAACGCGCACTTGGATTTCTACCAAACAACGTGCTAAGCATGCCGATGCTGCTCTTTTTAGCACCCGCGCACGGATTCGTGCGAAAACGCGTTTTAAGCATGCACATGCATCTTTTGGTAGACGCGGATGAAGTTTTTCTGCAAAACCACAAGATGTGCATGCAAATGGTGCTTTTCGCAGAACGCGCACGTGGATTTTTACCAAACAACGTGCTAAGCATGCCGATGCTGCTCTTTTTAGCACCCGCGCACGGATTCGTGCGAAAACGCGTTTTAAGCATGCACATGCATCTTTTGGTAGACGAGATTGAAGTTTTCTGCAAAACCACAAGATGTGCATGCAAATGGTGCTTTTCGCAGAACGCGCACGTGGATTTCTACCAAACAACGTGCTAAGCATGCCGATGCTGCTCTTTTTAGCACCCGCGCACGGATTTGTGCGAAAACGCGTTTTAAGCATGCACATGCATCTTTTGGTAGACGAGATTGAAGTTTTCTGCAAAACCACAAGATGTGCATGCAAATGATGCTTTTCGCAGAACACGCACGTGGATTTCTACCAAACAACGTGCTAAGCATGCCGATGCTGCTCTTTTTAGCACCCGCGCACGGATTCGTGCGAAAACGCGTTTTAAGCATGCACATGCATCTTTTGGTAGACGAGATTGAAGTTTTCTGCAAAACCACAAGATGTGCATGCAAATGGTGCTTTTCGCAGAACGCGCACGTGGATTTTTACCAAACAACGTGCTAAGCATGCCGATGCTGCTCTTTTTAGCACCCGCGCACGGATTCGTGCGAAAACGCGTTTTAAGCATGCACATGCATCTTTTGGTAGAGGAGATTGAAGTTTTCTGCAAAACCACAAGATGTGCATGCAAATGGTGCTTTTCGCAGAACGCGCACGTGGATTTCTACCAAACGACGTGCTAAGCATGCCGATGCTGCTCTTTTTAGCACCCGCGCACGGATTCGTGCGAAAACGCGTTTTAAGCATGCACATGCATCTTTTGGTAGACGCGGATGAAGTTTTCTGCAAAACCACAAGATGTGCATGCAAATGGTGCTTTTGGCAGAACGCGCACGTGGATTTCTACCAAACGACGTGCTAAGCATGCCGATGCTGCTCTTTTTAGCACCCGCGCACGGATTTGTGCGAAAACGCGTTTTAAGCATGCACATGCATCTTTTGGTAGACGCGGATGAAGTTTTCTGCAAAACCACAAGATGTGCATGCAAATGGTGCTTTTGGCAGAACGCGCACGTGGATTTCTACCAAACGACGTGCTAAGCATGCCGATGCTGCTCTTTTTAGCACACGCGCACGGATTTGTGCGAAAACGCGTTTTAAGCATGGACATGCATCTTTTGGTAGACGAGATTGAAGTTTTCTGCAAAACCACAAGATGTGCATGCAAATGGTGCTTTTCGCAGAACGCGCACGTGGATTTCTACCAAACAACGTGCTAAGCATGCCGATGCTGCTCTTTTTAGCACCCGCGCACGGATTCGTGCGAAAACGCGTTTTAAGCATGCACATGCATCTTTTGGTAGACGAGATTGAAGTTTTCTGCAAAACCACAAGATGTGCATGCAAATGGTGCTTTTCGCAGAACGCCCACGTGGATTTCTACCAAACAACGTGCTAAGCATGCCGATGCTGCTCTTTTTAGCACCCGCGCACGGATTTGTGCGAAAACGCGTTTTAAGCATGCACATGCATCTTTTGGTAGACGAGATTGAAGTTTTGTGCAAAACCACAAGATGTGCATGCAAATGGTGCTTTTCGCAGAACGCGCACGTGGATTTCTACCAAACAACGTGCTAAGCATGCCGATGCTGCTCTTTTTAGCACCCGCGCACGGATTCGTGCGAAAACGCGTTTTAAGCATGCACATGCATCTTTTGGTAGACGCGGATGAAGTTTTCTGCAAAACCACAAGATGTGCATGCAAATGGTGCTTTTGGCAGAACGCGCACGTGGATTTCTACCAAACGACGTGCTAAGCATGCCGATGCTGCTCTTTTTAGCACCCGCGCACGGATTCGTGCGAAAACGCGTTTTAAGCATGCACATGCATCTTTTGGTAGACGCGGATGAAGTTTTCTGCAAAACCACAAGATGTGCATGCAAATGGTGCTTTTGGCAGAACGCGCACGTGGATTTCTACCAAACGACGTGCTAAGCATGCCGATGCTGCTCTTTTTAGCACCCGCGCACGGATTCGTGCGAAAACGCGTTTTAAGCATGCACATGCATCTTTTGGTAGACGCGGATGAAGTTTTCTGCAAAACCACAAGATGTGCATGCAAATGGTGCTCTTGGCAGAACGCGCACGTGGATTTCTACCAAACGGCGTGCTAAGCATGCCGATGCTGCTCTTTTTAGCACCCACGCACGGATTTGTGCGAAAACGCGTTTTAAGCATGCACATGCATCTTTTGGTAGACGCGGATGAAGTTTTCTGCAAAACCACAAGATGTGCATGCAAATGGTGCTTTTGGCAGAACGCGCACGTGGATTTCTACCAAACGACGTGCTAAGCAATGCCGATGCTGCTCTTTTTAGCACACGCGCACGGATTTGTGCGAAAACGCGTTTTAAGCATGGACATGCATCTTTTGGTAGACGAGATTGAAGTTTTCTGCAAAACCACAAGATGTGCATGCAAATGGTGCTTTTCGCAGAACGCGCACGTGGATTTCTACCAAACAACGTGCTAAGCATGCCGATGCTGCTCTTTTTAGCACCCGCGCACGGATTCGTGCGAAAACGCGTTTTAAGCATGCAGATGCATCTTTTGGTAGACGAGATTGAAGTTTTCTGCAAAACCACAAGATGTGCATGCAAATGGTGCTTTTCGCAGAACGCGCACGTGGATTTCTACCAAACAACGTGCTAAGCATGCCGATGCTGCTCTTTTTAGCACCCGCGCACGGATTCGTGCGAAAACGCGTTTTAAGCATGCACATGCATCTTTTGGTAGACGAGATTGAAGTTTTCTGCAAAACCACAAGATGTGCATGCAAATGGTGCTTTTCGCAGAACGCCCACGTGGATTTCTACCAAACAACGTGCTAAGCATGCCGATGCTGCTCTTTTTAGCACCCGCGCACGGATTTGTGCGAAAACGCGTTTTAAGCATGCACATGCATCTTTTGGTAGACGAGATTGAAGTTTTGTGCAAAACCACAAGATGTGCATGCAAATGGTGCTTTTCGCAGAACGCGCACGTGGATTTCTACCAAACAACGTGCTAAGCATGCCGATGCTGCTCTTTTTTAGCACCCGCGCACGGATTCGTGCGAAAACGCGGTTTTTAAGCATGCACATGCATCTTTTGGTAGACGCGGATGAAGTTTTCTGCAAAACCACAAGATGTGCATGCAAATGGTGCTTTTGGCAGAACGCGCACGTGGATTTCTACCAAACGACGTGCTAAGCATGCCGATGCTGCTCTTTTTAGCACCCCGCGCACGGATTCGTGCGAAAACGCGTTTTAAGCATGCTCATGCATCTTTTGGTAGACGCGGATGAAGTTTTCTGCAAAACCACAAGATGTGCATGCAGATGGTGCTTTTCGCAGAACGCGCACGTGGATTTCTACCAAACAACGTGCTAAGCATGCCGATGCTGCTCTTTTTAGCACCCGCGCACGGATTCGTGCGAAAACGCGTTTTAAGCATGCATCATGCATCTTTTGGTAGACGCGGATGAAGTTTTCTGCAAAACCACAAGATGTGCATGCAAATGGTGCTTTTGGCAGAACGCGCACGTGGATTTCTACCAAACGACGTGCTAAGCATCGCCGAATGCTGCTCTTTTTAGCACCCGCGCACGGATTCGTGCGAAAGCGCGTTTTAAGCATGCACATGCATCTTTTGGTAGACGCGGATAAAGTTTTCTGCAAACCCCAAGATGTGCATGCAAATGGTGCTCTTGGCAGAACGCGCACGTGGATTTCTACCAAACGACGTGCTAAGCATGCCGATGCTGCTCTTTTTAGCACCCGCGCACGGATTTGTGCGAAAACGCGTTTTAAGCATGCACATGCATCTTTTGGTAGACGAGATTGAAGTTTTCTGCAAAACCACAAGATGTGCATGCAAATGGTGCTTTTTGCAGAACGCGCACGTGGATTTCTACCAAACAACGTGCTAAGCATGCCGATGCTGCTCTTTTTAGCACCCGCGCACGGATTCGTGCGAAAACGCGTTTTAAGCATGCACATGCATCTTTTGGTAGACGAGATTGAAGTTTTCTGCAAAACCACAAGATGTGCATGCAAATGGTGCTTTTCGCAGAACGCCCACGTGGATTTCTACCAAACAACGTGCTAAGCATGTCGATGCTGCTCTTTTTAGCACCCGCGTACGGATTCGTGCGAAAACGCGTTTTAAAGCATGCACATGCATCTTTTGGTAGACGAGATTGAAGTTTTCTGCAAAACCACAAGATTTGCATGCAAATGGTGCTTGTGGCAGAACGCGCACGTGGATTTCTATCAAACAACGTGCTAAGCATGCCGATGCTGCTCTTTTTAGCACCCGCGCACGGATTCGTGCGAAAACGCGTTTTAAGCATGCACATGGCATCTTTTGGTAGACGCGGATGAAGTTTTCTGCAAAACCACAAGATGTGCATGCAAATGGTGCTTTTGGCAGAACGCGCACGTGGATTTCTACCAAACGACGTGCTAAGCATGCCGATGCTGCTCTTTTTAGCAACCGCGCACGGATTCGTGCGAAAACGCGTTTAAGCATGCACATGCATCTTTTGGTAGACGCGGATGAAGTTTTCTGCAAAACCACAAGATGTGCATGCAAATGGTGCTCTTGGCAGAACGCGCACGTGGATTTCTACCAAAACGACGTGCTAAGCATGCCGATGCTGCTCTTTTTAGCACCCGCCGCACGGATTTGTGCGAAAAACGCGTTTTAAGCATGCACATGCATCTTTTGGTAGACGCGGATGAAGTTTTCTGCAAAACCACAAGATGTGCATGCAAATGGTGCTTTTGGCAGAACGCGCACGTGGATTTCTACCAAACGACGTGCTAAGCATGCCGATGCTGCTCTTTTTAGCACACGCGCACGGATTTGTGCGAAAACGCGTTTTAAGCATGGACATGCATCTTTTGGTAGACGAGATTGAAGTTTTCTGCAAAACCACAAGATGTGCATGCAAATGGTGCTTTTCGCAGAACGCGCACGTGGATTTCTCCCAAGCAACGTGCTAAGCATGCCGATGCTGCTCTTTTTAGCACCCGCGCACGGATTCGTGCGAAAACGCGTTTTAAGCATGCACATGCATCTTTTGGTAGACGCGGATGAAGTTTTGTGCAAAACCACAAGATGCGCATGCAAATGGTGCTTTTGGCAGAACGCGCACGTGGATTTCTACCAAACGGCGTGCTAAGCATGCCGATGCTGCTCTTTTTAGCACCCGCGCACGGATTTGTGCGAAAACGCGTTTTAAGCATGCACATGCATCTTTTGGTAGACGAGATTGAAGTTTTCTGCAAAACCACAAGATCTGCATGCAAATGGTGCTTTTCGCAGAACGCGCACGTGGATTTCTACCAAACAACGTGCTAAGCATGCCGATGCTGCTCTTTTTAGCACCCGCGCATGGATTCGTGCGAAAACGCGTTTTAAGCATGCACATGCATCTTTTGGTAGACGCGGATGAAGTTTTCTGCAAAACCACAAGATGTGCATGCAAATGGTGCTTTTCGCAGAACGCGCACGTGGATTTCTACCAAACAACGTGCTAAGCATGCCGATGCTGCTCTTTTTAGCACCGGCGCACGGATTCGTGCGAAAACGCGTTTTAAGCATGCACATGCATCTTTTGGTAGACGCGGATGAAGTTTTCTGCAAAACCACAAGATGTGCATGCAAATGGTGCTCTTGGCAGAATGCGCACGTGGATTTCTACCAAACGACGTGCTAAGCATGCCGATGCTGCTCTTTTTAGCACCCGCGCACGGATTTGTGCGAAAACGCGTTTTTAAGCATGCACATGCATCTTTTGGTAGACGCGGATGAAGTTTTCTGCAAAACCACAAGGTGTGCATGCAAATGGTGCTTTTGGCAGAACGCGCACGTGGATTTCTACCAAACGACGTGCTAAGCATGCCGATGCTGCTCTTTTTAGCACCCGCGCACGGATTTGTGCGAAAACGCGTTTTAAGCATGCACATGCATCTTTTGGTAGACGAGATTGAAGTTTTCTGCAAAACCACAAGATGTGCATGCAAATGGTGCTTTTCGCAGAACGCGCACGTGGATTTCTACCAAACAACGTGCTAAGCATGCCGATGCTGCTCTTTTTAGCACCCGCGCACGGATTCGTGCGAAAACGCGTTTTAAGCATGCACATGCATCTTTTGGTAGACGCGGATGAAGTTTTCTGCAAAACCACAAGATGTGCATGCAAATGGTGCTTTTGGCAGAACGCGCACGTGGATTTCTACCAAACGACGTGCTAAGCATGCCGATGCTGCTCTTTTTAGCACCCGCGCACGGATTCGTGCGAAAACGCGTTTTAAGCATGCACATGCATCTTTTGGTAGACGAGATTGAAGTTTTCTGCAAAACCACAAGACGTGCATGCAAATGGTGCTTGTGGCAGAACGCGCACGTGGATTTCCACCAAACAACGTGCTAAGCATGCCGATGCTGCTCTTTTTAGCACCCGCGCACGGATTTGTGCGAAAACGCGTTTTAAGCGTGCACATGAATCTTTTGGAAGACGAGATTGAAGTTTTACTGCAAAACCACAAGATGTGCATGCAAATGGTGCTTTTTGGCAGAACGCGCACGTGGATTTCTACCAAACGACGTGCTAAGCATGCCGATGCTGCTCTTTTTAGCAACCGCGCACGGATTCGTGCGAAAACGCGTTTTAAGCATGCACATGCATCTTTTGGTAGACGCGGATGAAGTTTTCTGCAAAACCACAAGATGTGCATGCAAATGGTGCTCTTGGCAGAACGCGCACGTGGATTTCTACCAAACGACGTGCTAAGCATGCCGATGCTGCTCTTTTTAGCACCCGCGCACGGATTTGTGCGAAAACGCGTTTTAAGCATGCACATGCATCTTTTGGTAGACGCGGATGAAGTTTTCTGCAAAACCACAAGATGTGCATGCAAATGGTGCTTTTGGCAGAACGCGCACGTGGATTTCTACCAAACGACGTGCTAAGCATGCCGATGCTGCTCTTTTTAGCACACGCGCACGGATTTGTGCGAAAACGCGTTTTAAGCATGGACATGCATCATCTGTCTCGCGTGTG
>NW_027315183.1:0-58045 GCF_023375885.2 Dermacentor andersoni | reverse complement strand
TGCACATCTTGTGGTTTTGCAGAAAACTTAATCCGCGTCTACCAAAAGATGCATGTGCATGCTTAAAACGCGTTTTCGCACAAATGCGTGCGCGGGTGCTAAAAAGAGCAGCATCGGCATTCTTAGCACGTCGTTTGGTAGAAATCCACGTGCGCGTTCTGCAAAAAGCACCATTTGCATGCACATGTTGTGGTTTTGCAGAAAACTTCATCCGGTTCTACCAAAAGATGCATGTGCATGCTTAAAACGCGTTTTCGCACAAATGCGTGCGCGGGTGCTAAAAAGAGCAGCATCGGCATGCTTAGCACGTCGTTTGGTAGAAATCCACGTGCGCGTTCTGCCAAAAGCACCATTTGCATGCACATCTTGTGGTTTTGCAGAAAACTTCATCCGCGTCTACCAAAAGATGCATGTGCATGCTTAAAACGCGTTTTCGCACAAATCCGTGCGCGGGTGCTAAAAAGAGCAGCATCGGCATGCTTAGCACGTCGTTTGGTAGAAATCCACGTGCGCGTTCTGCAAAAAGCACCATTTGCATGCACATCTTGTGGTTTTGCAGAAAACTTCATCCGCGTCTACCAAAAGATGCATGTGCATGCTTAAACGCGTTTTCGCACAAATGCGTGCGCGGGTGCTAAAAATAGCAGCATCGGCATGCCTAGCACGTCGTTTGGTAGAAATCCACGTGCGCGTTCTGCAAAAAGCACCATTTGCATGCACATCTTGTGGTTTTGCAGAAAACTTCATCCGCGTCTACCAAAAGATGCATGTGCATGCTTAAAACGCGTTTTCGCACAAATGCGTGCGCGGGTGCTAAAAAGAGCAGCATCGGCATGCTTAGCACGTCGTTTGGTAGAAATCCACGTGCGCGTTCTGCCAAAAGCACCATTTGCATGCACATCTTGTGGTTTTGCAGAAAACTTCATCCGCGTCTACAAAAGATGCATGTGCATGCTTAAAACGCGTTTTCGCACAAATCCGTGCGCGGGTGCTAAAAAGAGCAGCATCGGCATGCTTAGCACGTCGTTTGGTAGAAATCCACGTGCGCGTTCTGCAAAAAGCACCATTTGCATGCACATCTTGTGGTTTTGCAGAAAACTTCATCCGCGGTCTACCAAAAGATGCATGTGCATGTTTAAAACGCGTTTTCGCACAAATGCGTGCGCGGGTGCTAAAAAGAGCAGCATCGGCATGCTTAGCACGTCGTTTGGTAGAAATCCACGTGCGCGTTCTGCAAAAAGCACCATTTGCATGCACATCTTGTGGTTTTGCAGAAAACTTCATCCGCGTCTACCAAAAGATGCATGTGCATGCTTAAAACGCGTTTTCGCACAAATCCGTGCGCGGGTGCTAAAAAGAGCAGCATCGGCATGCTTAGCACGTCGTTTGGTAGAAATCCACGTGCGCGTTCTGCAAAAAGCACCATTTGCATGC
Organism: Dermacentor andersoni; assembly: GCF_023375885.2. Taxonomy (NCBI): domain Eukaryota; kingdom Metazoa; phylum Arthropoda; class Arachnida; order Ixodida; family Ixodidae; genus Dermacentor; species Dermacentor andersoni. Next base: position 56,611 of record NW_027315183.1, on the reverse strand, counting down.
ACATCTTGTGGTTTTTGCAGAAAACTTCATCCGCGTCTACCAAAAGATGCATGTGCATGCTTAAAACGCGTTTTCGCACAAATGCGTGCGCGGGTGCTAAAAAGAGCAGCATCGGCATTCTTAGCACGTCGTTTGGTAGAAATCGACGTGCGCGTTCTGCAAAAAGCACCCATTTGCATGCACATCTTGTGGTTTTGCAGAAAACTTCATCCGCGTCTACCAAAAGATGCATGTGCATGCTTAAAACGCGTTTTCGCACAAATGCGTGCGCGGGTGCCTAAAAAGAGCAGCATCGGCATGCTTAGCACGTCGTTTGGTAGAAATCCACGTGCGCGTTCTGCAAAAAGCACCATTTGCATGCACATCTTGTGGTTTTGCAGAAAAACTTCATCCGCGTCTACCAAAAGATTGCATGTGCATGTTTAAAACGCGTTTTCGCACAAATGCGTGCGCGGGTGCTAAAAGAGCAGCATCGGCATGCTTAGCACGTCGTTTGGTAGAAATCCACGTGCGCGTTCTGCAAAAAGCACCATTTGCATGCACATCTTGTGGTTTTGCAGAAAACTTCATCCGCGTCTACCAAAAGATGCATGTGCATGCTTAAAACGCGTTTCGCACAAATCCGTGCGCGGGTGCTAAAAAGAGCAGCATCGGCATGCTTAGCACGTCGTTTGGTAGAAATCCACGTGCGCGTTCTGCAAAAAGCACCATTTGCATGCACATCTTGTGGTTTTGCAGAAAACTTCATCCGCGTCTACCAAAAGATGCATGTGCATGCTTAAAACGCATTTTCGCACAAATCCGTGCGCGGGTGCTAAAAAGAGCAGCATCGGCAAGCTTAGCACGTCGTTTGGTAGAAATCCACGTGCGCGTTCTGCAAAAAGCAACCATTTGCATGCACATCTTGTGGTTTTGCAGAAAACTTCATCCGCGTCTACCAAAAGATGCATGTGCATGCTTAAAACGCGTTTTCGCACAAATGCGTGCGCGGGTGCTAAAAAGAGCAGCATCGGCATGCTTAGCACGTCGTTTGGTAGAAATCCACGTGCGCGTTCTGCCAAAAGCACCATTTTGCATGCACATCTTGTGGTTTTGCAGAAAACTTCATCCGCGTCTACCAAAAGATGCATGTGCATGCTTAAAACGCGTTTTCGCACAAATCCGTGCGCGGGTGCTAAAAAGAGCAGCATCGGCATGCTTAGCACGTCGTTTGGTAGAAATCCACGTGCGCGTTCTGCAAAAAGCACCATTTGCATGCACATCTTGTGGTTTTGCAGAAAACTTCATCCGCGTCTACCAAAAGATGCATGTGCATGCTTAAAACGCGTTTTTCGCACAAATGCGTGCGCGGGTGCTAAAAAGAGCAGCATCGGCATGCTTAGCACGTCGTTTGGTAGAAATCCACGTGCGCGTTCTGCCAAAAGCACCATTTGCATGCACATCTTGTGGTTTTGCAGAAAACTTCATCCGCGTCTACCAAAAGATGCATGTGCATGCTTAAAACGCATTTTCGCACAAATCCGTGCGCGGGTGCTAAAAAGAGCAGCATCGGCAAGCTTAGCACGTCGTTTGGTAGAAATCCACGTGCGCGTTCTGCAAAAAGCACCATTTGCATGCACATCTTGTGGTTTTGCAGAAAACTTCATCCGCGTCTACCAAAAAGATGCATGTGCATGCTTAAAACGCGTTTTCGCACAAATGCGTGCGCGGGTGCTAAAAAGAGCAGCATCGGCATGCTTAGCACGCCGTTTGGTAGAAATCCACGTGCGCGTTCTGCCAAAAGCACCATTTGCATGCACATCTTGTGGTTTTGCAGAAAACTTCATCCGCGTCTACCAAAAGATGCATGTGCATGCTTAAAACGCGTTTTCGCACAAATCCGTGCGCGGGTGCTAAAAAGAGCAGCATCGGCATGCTTAGCACGTCGTTTGGTAGAAATCCACGTGCGCGTTCTGCAAAAAGCACCATTTGCATGCACATCTTGTGGTTTTGCAGAAAACTTCATCCGCGTCTACCAAAAGATGCATGTGCATGCTTAAAACGCGTTTTCGCACAAATGCGTGCGCGGGTGCTAAAAAGAGCAGCATCGGCATTCTTAGCACGTCGTTTGGTAGAAATCCACGTGCGCGTTCTGCAAAAAGCACCATTTGCATGCACATGTTGTGGTTTTGCAGAAAACTTCATCCGGTTTCTACCAAAAGATGCATGTGCATGCTTAAAACGCGTTTTCGCACAAATGCGTGCGCGGGTGCTTAAAAGAGCAGCATCGGCATGCTTAGCACGTCGTTTGGTAGAAATCCACGTGCGCGTTCTGCCAAAAGCACCATTTGCATGCACATCTTGTGGTTTTGCAGAAAACTTCATCCGCGTCTACCAAAAGATGCATGTGCATGCTTAAAACGCGTTTTCGCACAAATCCGTGCGCGGGTGCTAAAAAGAGCAGCATCGGCATGCTTAGCACGTCGTTTGGTAGAAATCCACGTGCGCGTTCTGCAAAAAGCACCATTTGCATGCACATCTTGTGGTTTTGCAGAAAACTTCATCCGCGTCTACCAAAAGATGCATGTGCATGCTTAAAACGCGTTTTCGCACAAATGCGTGCGCGGGTGCTAAAAATAGCAGCATCGGCATGCCCTAGCACGTCGTTTGGTAGAAATCCACGTGCGCGTTCTGCAAAAAGCACCATTTGCATGCACATCTTGTGGTTTTGCAGAAAACTTCATCCGCGTCTACCAAAAGATGCATGTGCATGCTTAAAAACGCGTTTTCGCACAAATGCGTGCGCGGGTGCTAAAAAGAGCAGCATCGGCATGCTTAGCACGTCGTTTGGTAGAAATCCACGTGCGCGTTCTGCCAAAAGCACCATTTGCATGCACATCTTGTGGTTTTGCAGAAAACTTCATCCCGCGTCTACCAAAAGATGCATGTGCATGCTTAAAACGCGTTTTCGCACAAATCCGTGCGCGGGTGCTAAAAAGAGCAGCATCGGCATGCTTAGCACGTCGTTTGGTAGAAATCCACGTGCGCGTTCTGCAAAAAGCACCATTTGCATGCACATCTTGTGGTTTTGCAGAAAACTTCATCCGCGTCTACCAAAAGATGCATGTGCATGCTTAAAAACGCGTTTTCGCACAAATCCGTGCGCGGGTGCTAAAAAGAGCAGCATCGGCATGCTTAGCACGTCGTTTGGTAGAAATCCACGTGCGCGTTCTGCCAAAAGCACCATTTGCATGCACATCTTGTGGTTTTGCAGAAAACTTCATCCGCGTCTACCAAAAGATGCATGTGCATGCTTAAAACGCGTTTCGCACAAATCCGTGCGCGGGTGCTAAAAAGAGCAGCATCGGCATGCTTAGCACGTCGTTTGGTAGAAATCCACGTGCGCGTTCTGCAAAAAGCACCATTTGCATGCACATCTTGTGGTTTTGCAGAAAACTTCATCCGGTTTCTACCAAAAGATGCATGTGCATGCTTAAAACGCGTTTTCGCACAAATGCGTGCGCGGGTGCTAAAAAGAGCAGCATCGGCATGCTTAGCACGTCGTTTGGTAGAAATCCACGTGCGCAGTTCTGCCAAAAGCACCATTTGCATGCACATCTTGTGGTTTTGCAGAAAACTTCATCCGCGTCTACCAAAAGATGCATGTGCATGCTTAAAACGCGTTTTCGCACAAAATCCGTGCGCGGGTGCTAAAAAGAGCAGCATCGGCATGCTTAGCACGTCGTTTGGTAGAAATCCACGTGCGCGTTCTGCAAAAAGCACCATTTGCATGCACATCTTGTGGTTTTGCAGAAAACTTCATCCGCGTCTACCAAAAGATGCATGTGCATGCTTAAAACGCGTTTTCGCACAAATGCGTGCGCGGGGTGCTAAAAAGAGCAGCATCGGCATTCTTAGCACGTCGTTTGGTAGAAATCCACGTGCGCGTTCTGCAAAAAGCACCATTTGCATGCACATGTTGTGGTTTTGCAGAAAACTTCATCCGGTTTCTACCAAAAGATGCATGTGCATGCTTTAAAACGCGTTTTCGCACAAATGCGTGCGCGGGTGCTAAAAAGAGCAGCATCGGCATGCTTAGCACGTCGTTTGGTAGAAATCCACGTGCGCGTTCTGCCAAAAAGCACCATTTGCATGCACATCTTGTGGTTTTGCAGAAAACTTCATCCGCGTCTACCAAAAGATGCATGTGCATGCTTAAAACGCGTTTTCGCACAAATGCGTGCGCGGGTGCTAAATATAGCAGCATCGGCATGCCTAGCACGTCGTTTGGTAGAAATCCACGTGCGCGTTCTGCAAAAAGCACCATTTGCATGCACATCTTGTGGTTTTGCAGAAAACTTCATCCGCGTCTACCAAAAGATGCATGTGCATGCTTAAAACGCGTTTTCGCACAAATGCGTGCGCGGGTGCTAAAAAGAGCAGCATCGGCATGCTTAGCACGTCGTTTGGTAGAAATCCACGTGCGCGTTCTGCCAAAAGCACCATTTGCATGCACATCTTGTGGTTTTGCAGAAACCTTCATCCGCGTCTACCAAAAGATGCATGTGCATGCTTAAAACGCGTTTTCGCACAAATCCGTGCGCGGGTGCTAAAAAGAGCAGCATCGGCATGCTTAGCACGTCGTTTGGTAGAAATCCACGTGCGCGTTCTGCAAAAAGCACCATTTGCATGCACCATCTTGTGGTTTTGCAGAAAACTTCATCCGCGTCTACCAAAAGATGCATGTGCATGTTTAAAACGCGTTTTCGCACAAATGCGTGCGCGGGTGCTAAAAAGAGCAGCATCGGCATGCTTAGCACGTCGTTTGGTAGAAATCCACGTGCGCGTTCTGCAAAAAGCACCATTTGCATGCACATCTTGTGGTTTTGCAGAAAACTTCATCCGCGTCTACCAAAAGATGCATGTGCCTGCTTTAAAACGCGTTTTCGCACAAATCCGTGCGCGGGTGCTAAAAAGAGCAGCATCGGCATGCTTAGCACGTCGTTTGGTAGAAATCCACGTGCGCGTTCTGCAAAAAGCACCATTTGCATGCACATCTTGTGGTTTTGCAGAAAACTTCATCCGCGTCTAAAAAAAGATGCATGTGCATGCTTAAAACGCATTTTCGCACAAATCCGTGCGCGGGTGCTAAAAAGAGCAGCAATCGGCAAGCTTAGCACGTCGTTTGGTAGAAATCCACGTGCGCGTTCTGCAAAAAGCACCATTTGCATGCACATCTTGTGGTTTTGCAGAAAACTTCATCCGCGTCTACCAAAAGATGCATGTGCATGCTTAAAACGCGTTTTCGCACAAATGCGTGCGCGGGTGCTAAAAAGAGCAGCATCGGCATGCTTAGCACGTCGTTTGGTAGAAATCCACGTGCGCGTTCTGCCAAAAGCACCATTTGCATGCACATCTTGTGGTTTTGCAGAAAACTTCATCCGCGTCTACCAAAAGATGCATGTGCATGCTTAAAAACGCGTTTTCGCACAAATCCGTGCGCGGGTGCTAAAAAGAGCAGCATCGGCATGCTTAGCACGTCGTTTGGTAGAAATCCACGTGCGCGTTCTGCAAAAAGCACCATTTGCATGCACATCTTGTGGTTTTGCAGAAAACTTCATCCGCGTCTACCAAAAGATGCATGTGCATGCTTAAAAACGCGTTTTCGCACAAATGCGTGCGCGGGTGCTAAAAAGAGCAGCATCGGCATGCTTAGCACGTCGTTTGGTAGAAATCCACGTGCGCGTTCTGCCAAAAGCACCATTTGCATGCACATCTTGTGGTTTTGCAGAAAACTTCATCCGCGTCTACCAAAAGATGCATGTGCATGCTTAAAACGCACTTTTCGCACAAATCCGTGCGCGGGTGCTAAAAAGAGCAGCATCGGCAAGCTTAGCACGTCGTTTGGTAGAAATCCACGTGCGCGTTCTGCAAAAAGCACCATTTGCATGCACATCTTGTGGTTTTGCAGAAAACTTCATCCGCGTCTACCAAAAGATGCATGTGCATGCTTAAAACGCGTTTTCGCACAAATGCGTGCGCGGGTGCTAAAAAGAGCAGCATCGGCATGCTTAGCACGTCGTTTGGTAGAAATCACGTGCGCGTTCTGCCAAAAGCACCATTTGCATGCACATCTTGTGGTTTTGCAGAAAACTTCATCCGCGTCTACCAAAAGATGCATGTGCATGCTTAAAACGCGTTTTCGCACAAATCCGTGCGCGGGTGCTAAAAAGAGCAGCATCGGCATGCTTAGCACGTCGTTTGGTAGAAATCCACGTGCGCGTTCTGCAAAAAGCACCATTTGCATGCACATCTTGTGGTTTTGCAGAAAACTTCATCCGCGTCTACCAAAAGATGCATGTGCATGCTTAAAACGAGTTTCGCACAAATCCGTGCGCGGGTGCTAAAAAGAGCAGCATCGGCATGCTTAGCACGTCGTTTGTAGAAATCCACGTGCGCGTTCTGCCAAAAGCACCATTTGCATGCACATCTTGTGGTTTTGCAGAAAACTTCATCCGCGTCTACCAAAAGATGCATGTGCATGCTTAAAACGCGTTTTCGCACAAATCCGTGCGCGGGTGCTAAAAAGAGCAGCATCGGCATGCTTAGCACGTCGTTTGGTAGAATCCACGTGCGCGTTCTGCAAAAAGCACCATTTTGCATGCACATCTTGTGGTTTTGCAGAAAACTTCATCCGGTTTCTACAAAAGATGCATGTGCATGCTTAAAACGCGTTTTCGCACAAATGCGTGCGCGGGTGCTAAAAAGAGCAGCATCGGCATGCTTAGCACGTCGTTTGGTAGAAATCCACGTGCGCGTTCTGCCAAAAGCACCATTTGCATGCACATCTTGTGGTTTTGCAGAAAACTTCATCCGCGTCTACCAAAAGATGCATGTGCATGCTTAAAACGCGTTTTCGCACAAATCCGTGCGCGGGTGCTAAAAAAGAGCAGCATCGGCATGCTTAGCACCGTCGTTTGTAGAAATCCACGTGCGCGTTCTGCAAAAAGCACCATTTGCATGCACATCTTGTGGTTTTGCAGAAAACTTCATCCGCGTCTACCAAAAGATGCATGTGCAATGCTTAAAACGCGTTTTCGCACAAATGCGTGCGCGGGTGCTAAAAAGAGCAGCATCGGCATTCTTAGCACGTCGTTTGGTAGAAATCCACGTGCGCGTTCTGCAAAAAGCACCATTTGCATGCACATGTTGTGGTTTTGCAGAAAACTTCATCCGGTTTCTACCAAAAGATGCATGTGCATGCTTAAAACGCGTTTTCGCACAAATGCGTGCGCGGGTGCTAAAAAGAGCAGCATCGGCATGCTTAGCACGTCGTTTGGTAGAAATCCACGTGCGCGTTCTGCCAAAAGCACCATTTGCATGCACATCTTGTGGTTTTGCAGAAAACTTCATCCGCGTCTACCAAAAGATGCATGTGCATGCTTAAAACGCGTTTTCGCACAAATGCGTGCGCGGGTGCTAAATATAGCAGCATCGGCATGCCTAGCACGTCGTTTGGTAGAAATCCACGTGCGCGTTCTGCAAAAAGCACCATTTGCATGCACATCTTGTGGTTTTGCAGAAAACTTCATCCGCGTCTACCAAAAGATGCATGTGCATGCTTAAAACGCGTTTTCGCACAAATGCGTGCGCGGGTGCTAAAAAGAGCAGCATCGGCATGCTTAGCACGTCGTTTGGTAGAAATCCACGTGCGCGTTCTGCCAAAAGCACCATTTGCATGCACATCTTGTGGTTTTGCAGAAACCTTCATCCGCGTCTACCAAAAGATGCATGTGCATGCTTAAAACGCGTTTTCGCACAAATCCGTGTGCTGGTGCTAAAAAGAGCAGCATCGGCATGCTTAGCACGTCGTTTGGTAGAAATCCACGTGCGCGTTCTGCAAAAAGCACCATTTGCATGCACATCTTGTGGTTTTGCAGAAAACTTCATCCGCGTCTACCAAAAGATGCATGTGCATGTTTAAAACGCGTTTTCGCACAAACGCGTGCGCGGGTGCTAAAAAGAGCAGCATCGGCATGCTTAGCACGTCGTTTGGTAGAAATCCACGTGCGCGTTCTGCAAAAAGCACCATTTGCATGCACATCTTGTGGTTTTGCAGAAAACTTCATCCGCGTCTACCAAAAGATGCATGTGCCTGCTTAAAACGCGTTTTCGCACAAATCCGGGCGCGGGTGCTAAAAAGAGCAGCATCGGCATGCTTAGCACGTCGTTTGGTAGAAATCCACGTGCGCGTTCTGCAAAAAGCACCATTTGCATGCACATCTTGTGGTTTTGCAGAAAACTTCATCCGCGTCTAAAAAAAGATGCATGTGCATGCTTAAAACGCATTTTCGCACAAATCCGTGCGCGGGTGCTAAAAAGAGCAGCATCGGCAAGCTTAGCACGTCGTTTGGTAGAAATCCACGTGCGCGTTCTGCAAAAAGCACCATTTGCATGCACATCTTGTGGTTTTGCAGAAAACTTCATCCGCGTCTACCAAAAGATGCATGTGCATGCTTAAAACGCGTTTTCGCACAAATGCGTGCGCGGGTGCTAAAAAGAGCAGCATCGGCATGCTTAGCACGTCGTTTGGTAGAAATCCACGTGCGCGTTCTGCCAAAAGCACCATTTGCATGCACATCTTGTGGTTTTGCAGAAAACTTCATCCGCGTCTACCAAAAGATGCATGTGCATGCTTAAAACGCGTTTTCGCACAAATCCGTGCGCGGGTGCTAAAAAGAGCAGCATCGGCATGCTTAGCACGTCGTTTGGTAGAAATCCACGTGCGCGTTCTGCAAAAAGCACCATTTGCATGCACATCTTGTGGTTTTGCAGAAAACTTCATCCGCGTCTACCAAAAGATGCATGTGCATGCTTAAAACGCGTTTTCGCACAAATGCGTGCGCGGGTGCTAAAAAGAGCAGCATCGGCATGCTTAGCACGTCGTTTGGTAGAAATCCACGTGCGCGTTCTGCCAAAAGCACCATTTGCATGCACATCTTGTGGTTTTGCAGAAAACTTCATCCGCGTCTACCAAAAGATGCATGTGCATGCTTAAAACGCATTTTCGCACAAATCCGTGCGCGGGTGCTAAAAAGAGCAGCATCGGCAAGCTTAGCACGTCGTTTGGTAGAAATCCACGTGCGCGTTCTGCAAAAAGCACCATTTGCATGCACATCTTGTGGTTTTGCAGAAAACTTCATCCGCGTCTACCAAAAGATGCATGTGCATGCTTAAAACGCGTTTTCGCACAAATGCGTGCGCGGGTGCTAAAAAGAGCAGCATCGGCATGCTTAGCACGTCGTTTGGTAGAAATCCACGTGCGCGTTCTGCCAAAAGCACCATTTGCATGCACATCTTGTGGTTTTGCAGAAAACTTCATCCGCGTCTACCAAAAGATGCATGTGCATGCTTAAAACGCGTTTTCGCACAAATCCGTGCGCGGGTGCTAAAAAGAGCAGCATCGGCATGCTTAGCACGTCGTTTGGTAGAAATCCACGTGCGCGTTCTGCAAAAAGCACCATTTGCATGCACATCTTGTGGTTTTGCAGAAAACTTCATCCGCGTCTACCAAAAGATGCATGTGCATGCTTAAAAACGCGTTTTCGCACAAATGCGTGCGCGGGTGCTAAAAAGAGCAGCATCGGCATTCTTAGCACGTCGTTTGGTAGAAATCCACGTGCGCGTTCTGCAAAAAGCACCATTTGCATGCACATGTTGTGGTTTTGCAGAAAACTTCATCCGGTTTCTACCAAAAGATGCATGTGCATGCTTAAAACGCGTTTTCGCACAAATGCGTGCGCGGGTGCTAAAAAGAGCAGCATCGGCATGCTTAGCACGTCGTTTGGTAGAAATCCACGTGCGCGTTCTGCCAAAAGCACCATTTGCATGCACATCTTGTGGTTTTGCAGAAAACTTCATCCGCGTCTACCAAAAGATGCATGTGCATGCTTAAAACGCGTTTTCGCACAAATCCGTGCGCGGGTGCTAAAAAAAGCAGCATCGGCATGCTTAGCACGTCGTTTGGTAGAAATCCACGTGCGCGTTCTGCAAAAAGCACCATTTGCATGCACATCTTGTGGTTTTGCAGAAAACTTCATCCGCGTCTACCAAAAGATGCATGTGCATGCTTAAAACGCGTTTTCGCACAAATGCGTGCGCGGGTGCTAAAAATAGCAGCATCGGCATGCCTAGCACGTCGTTTGGTAGAAATCCACGTGCGCGTTCTGCAAAAAGCACCATTTGCATGCACATCTTGTGGTTTTGCAGAAAACTTCATCCGCGTCTACCAAAAGATGCATGTGCATGCTTAAAACGCGTTTTCGCACAAATGCGTGCGCGGGTGCTAAAAAGAGCAGCATCGGCATGCTTAGCACGTCGTTTGGTAGAAATCCACGTGCGCGTTCTGCCAAAAGCACCATTTGCATGCACATCTTGTGGTTTTGCAGAAAACTTCATCCGCGTCTACCAAAAGATGCATGTGCATGCTTAAAACGCGTTTTCGCACAAATCCGTGCGCGGGTGCTAAAAAGAGCAGCATCGGCATGCTTAGCACGTCGTTTGGTAGAAATCCACGTGCGCGTTCTGCAAAAAGCACCATTTGCATGCACATCTTGTGGTTTTGCAGAAAACTTCATCCGCGTCTACCAAAAGATGCATGTGCATGTTTAAAACGCGTTTTCGCACAAATGCGTGCGCGGGTGCTAAAAAGAGCAGCATCGGCATGCTTAGCACGTCGTTTGGTAGAAATCCACGTGCGCGTTCTGCAAAAAGCACCATTTGCATGCACATCTTGTGGTTTTGCAGAAAACTTCATCCGCGTCTACCAAAAGATGCATGTGCCTGCTTAAAACGCGTTTTCGCACAAATCCGTGCGCGGGTGCTAAAAAGAGCAGCATCGGCATGCTTAGCACGTCGTTTGGTAGAAATCCACGTGCGCGTTCTGCCAAAAGCACCATTTGCATGCACATCTTGTGGTTTTGCAGAAAACTTCATCCGCGTCTACCAAAAGATGCATGTGCATGCTTAAAACGCATTTTCGCACAAATCCGTGCGCGGGTGCTAAAAAGAGCAGCATCGGCAAGCTTAGCACGTCGTTTGGTAGAAATCCACGTGCGCGTTCTGCAAAAAGCACCATTTGCATGCACATCTTGTGGTTTTGCAGAAAACTTCATCCGCGTCTACCAAAAGATGCATGTGCATGCTTAAAACGCGTTTTCGCACAAATCCGTGCGCGGGTGCTAAAAAGAGCAGCATCGGCATGCTTAGCACGTCGTTTGGTAGAAATCCACGTGCGCGTTCTGCAAAAAGCACCATTTGCATGCACATCTTGTGGTTTTGCAGAAAACTTCATCCGCGTCTACCAAAAGATGCATGTGCATGCTTAAAACGCGTTTTCGCACAAATACGTGCGCGGGTGCTAAAAAGAGCAGCATCGGCATTCTTAGCACGTCGTTTGGTAGAAATCCACGTGCGCGTTCTGCAAAAAGCACCATTTGCATGCACATGTTGTGGTTTTGCAGAAAACTTCATCCGGTTTCTACCAAAAGATGCATGTGCATGCTTAAAAACGCGTTTTCGCACAAATGCGTGCGCGGGTGCTAAAAAGAGCAGCATCGGCATGCTTAGCACGTCGTTTGGTAGAAATCCACGTGCGCGTTCTGCCAATAGCACCATTTGCATGCACATCTTGTGGTTTTGCAGAAAACTTCATCCGCGTCTACCAAAAGATGCATGTGCATGCTTAAAACGCGTTTTCGCACAAATGCGTGCGCGGGTGCTAAAAAGAGCAGCATCGGCATGCTTAGCACGTCGTTTGGTAGAAATCCACGTGCGCGTTCTGCCAAAAGCACCATTTGCATGCACATCTTGTGGTTTTGCAGAAAACTTCATCCGCGTCTACCAAAAGATGCATGTGCATGCTTAAAACGCATTTTCGCACAAATCCGTGCGCGGGTGCTAAAAAGAGCAGCATCGGCAAGCTTAGCACGTCGTTTGGTAGAAATCCACGTGCGCGTTCTGCAAAAAGCACCATTTGCATGCACATCTTGTGGTTTTGCAGAAAACTTCATCCGCGTCTACCAAAAGATGCATGTGCATGCTTAAAACGCGTTTTCGCACAAATGCGTGCGCGGGTGCTAAAAAGAGCAGCATCGGCATGCTTAGCACGTCGTTTGGTAGAAATCCACGTGCGCGTTCTGCCAAAAGCACCATTTGCATGCACATCTTGTGGTTTTGCAGAAAACTTCATCCGCGTCTACCAAAAGATGCATGTGCATGCTTAAAACGCGTTTTCGCACAAATCCGTGCGCGGGTGCTAAAAAGAGCAGCATCGGCATGCTTAGCACGTCGTTTGGTAGAAATCCACGTGCGCGTTCTGCAAAAAGCACCATTTGCATGCACATCTTGTGGTTTTGCAGAAAACTTCATCCGCGTCTACCAAAAGATGCATGTGCATGCTTAAAACGCGTTTTCGCACAAATGCGTGCGCGGGTGCTAAAAAGAGCAGCATCGGCATTCTTAGCACGTCGTTTGGTAGAAATCCACGTGCGCGTTCTGCAAAAAGCACCATTTGCATGCACATGTTGTGGTTTTGCAGAAAACTTCATCCGGTTTCTACCAAAAGATGCATGTGCATGCTTAAAACGCGTTTTCGCACAAATGCGTGCGCGGGTGCTAAAAAAGAGCAGCATCGGCATGCTTAGCACGTCGTTTGGTAGAAATCCACGTGCGCGTTCTGCCAAAAGCACCATTTGCATGCACATCTTGTGGTTTTGCAGAAAACTTCATCCGCGTCTACCAAAAGATGCATGTGCATGCTTAAAACGCGTTTTCGCACAAATCCATGCGCGGGTGCTAAAAAGAGCAGCATCGGCATGCTTAGCACGTCGTTTGGTAGAAATCCACGTGCGCGTTCTGCAAAAAGCACCATTTGCATGCACATCTTGTGGTTTTGCAGAAAACTTCATCCGCGTCTACCAAAAGATGCATGTGCATGCTTAAAACGCGTTTTCGCACAAATGCGTGCGCGGGTGCTAAAAATAGCAGCATCGGCATGCCTAGCACGTCGTTTGGTAGAAATCCACGTGCGCGTTCTGCAAAAAGCACCATTTGCATGCACATCTTGTGGTTTTGCAGAAAACTTCATCCGCGTCTACCAAAAGATGCATGTGCATGCTTAAAACGCGTTTTCGCACAAATGCGTGCGCGGGTGCTAAAAAGAGCAGCATCGGCATGCTTAGCACGTCGTTTGGTAGAAATCCACGTGCGCGTTCTGCCAAAAGCACCATTTGCATGCACATCTTGTGGTTTTGCAGAAAACTTCATCCGCGTCTACCAAAAGATGCATGTGCATGCTTAAAACGCGTTTTCGCACAAATCCGTGCGCGGGTGCTAAAAAGAGCAGCATCGGCATGCTTAGCACGTCGTTTGGTAGAAATCCACGTGCGCGTTCTGCAAAAAGCAAAAAGCACCATTTGCATGCACATCTTGTGGTTTTGCAGAAAACTTCATCCGCGTCTACCAAAAGATGCATGTGCATGTTTAAAACGCGTTTTCGCACAAATGCGTGCGCGGGTGCTAAAAAGAGCAGCATCGGCATGCTTAGCACGTCGTTTGGTAGAAATCCACGTGCGCGTTCTGCAAAAAGCACCATTTGCATGCACATCTTGTGGTTTTGCAGAAAACTTCATCCGCGTCTACCAAAAGATGCATGTGCCTGCTTAAAACGCGTTTTCGCACAAATCCGTGCGCGGGTGCTAAAAAGAACAGCATCGGCATGCTTAGCACGTCGTTTGGTAGAAATCCACGTGCGCGTTCTGCCAAAAGCACCATTTGCATGCACATCTTGTGGTTTTGCAGAAAACTTCATCCGCGTCTACCAAAAGATGCATGTGCATGCTTAAAACGCATTTTCGCACAAATCCGTGCGCGGGTGCTAAAAAGAGCAGCATCGGCAAGCTTAGCACGTCGTTTGGTAGAAATCCACGTGCGCGTTCTGCAAAAAGCACCATTTGCATGCACATCTTGTGGTTTTGCAGAAAACTTCATCCGCGTCTACCAAAAGATGCATGTGCATGCTTAAAACGCGTTTTCGCACAAATCCGTGCGCGGGTGCTAAAAAGAGCAGCATCGGCATGCTTAGCACGTCGTTTGGTAGAAATCCACGTGCGCGTTCTGCAAAAAGCACCATTTGCATGCACATCTTGTGGTTTTGCAGAAAACTTCATCCGCGTCTACCAAAAGATGCATGTGCATGCTTAAAACGCGTTTTCGCACAAATGCGTGCGCGGGTGCTAAAAAGAGCAGCATCGGCATTCTTAGCACGTCGTTTGGTAGAAATCCACGTGCGCGTTCTGCAAAAAGCACCATTTGCATGCACATGTTGTGGTTTTGCAGAAAACTTCATCCGGTTTCTACCAAAAGATGCATGTGCATGCTTAAAACGCGTTTTCGCACAAATGCGTGCGCGGGTGCTAAAAAGAGCAGCATCGGCATGCTTAGCACGTCGTTTGGTAGAAATCCACGTGCGCGTTCTGCCAAAAGCACCATTTGCATGCACATCTTGTGGTTTTGCAGAAAACTTCATCCGCGTCTACCAAAAGATGCATGTGCATGCTTAAAACGCGTTTTCGCACAAATCCGTGCGCGGGTGCTAAAAAGAGCAGCATCGGCATGCTTAGCACGTCGTTTGGTAGAAATCCACGTGCGCGTTCTGCAAAAAGCACCATTTGCATGCACATCTTGTGGTTTTGCAGAAAACTTCATCCGCGTCTACCAAAAGATGCATGTGCATGTTTAAAACGCGTTTTCGCACAAATGCGTGCGCGGGTGCTAAAAAGAGCAGCATCGGCATGCTTAGCACGTCGTTTGGTAGAAATCCACGTGCGCGTTCTGCAAAAAGCACCATTTGCATGCACATCTTGTGGTTTTGCAGAAAACTTCATCCGCGTCTACCAAAAGATGCATGTGCCTGCTTAAAACGCGTTTTCGCACAAATCCGTGCGCGGGTGCTAAAAAGAGCAGCATCGGCATGCTTAGCACGTCGTTTGGTAGAAATCCACGTGCGCGTTCTGCAAAAAGCACCATTTGCATGCACATCTTGTGGTTTTGCAGAAAACTTCATCCGCGTCTACCAAAAGATGCATGTGCATGCTTAAAACGCATTTTCGCACAAATCCGTGCGCGGGTGCTAAAAAGAGCAGCATCGGCAAGCTTAGCACGTCGTTTGGTAGAAATCCACGTGCACGTTCTGCAAAAAGCACCATTTGCATGCACATCTTGTGGTTTTGCAGAAAACTTCATCCGCGTCTACCAAAAGATGCATGTGCATGCTTAAAACGCGTTTTCGCACAAATGCGTGCGCGGGTGCTAAAAAGAGCAGCATCGGCATGCTTAGCACGTCGTTTGGTAGAAATCCACGTGCGCGTTCTGCCAAAAGCACCATTTGCATGCACATCTTGTGGTTTTGCAGAAAACTTCATCCGCGTCTACCAAAAGATGCATGTGCATGCTTAAAACGCGTTTTCGCACAAATCCGTGCGCGGGTGCTAAAAAGAGCAGCATCGGCATGCTTAGCACGTCGTTTGGTAGAAATCCACGTGCGCGTTCTGCAAAAAGCACCATTTGCATGCACATCTTGTGGTTTTGCAGAAAACTTCATCCGCGTCTACCAAAAGATGCATGTGCATGCTTAAAACGCGTTTTCGCACAAATGCGTGCGCGGGTGCTAAAAAGAGCAGCATCGGCATGCTTAGCACGTCGTTTGGTAGAAATCCACGTGCGCGTTCTGCCAAAAGCACCATTTGCATGCACATCGTGTGGTTTTGCAGAAAACTTCATCCGCGTCTACCAAAAGATGCATGTGCATGCTTAAAACGCATTTTCGCACAAATCCGTGCGCGGGTGCTAAAAAGAGCAGCATCGACAAGCTTAGCACGTCGTTTGGTAGAAATCCACGTGCGCGTTCTGCAAAAAGCACCATTTGCATGCACATCTTGTGGTTTTGCAGAAAACTTCATCCGCGTCTACCAAAAGATGCATGTGCATGCTTAAAACGCGTTTTCGCACAAATGCGTGCGCGGGTGCTAAAAAGAGCAGCATCGGCATGCTTAGCACGTCGTTTGGTAGAAATCCACGTGCGCGTTCTGCCAAAAGCACCATTTGCATGCACATCTTGTGGTTTTGCAGAAAACTTCATCCGCGTCTACCAAAAGATGCATGTGCATGCTTAAAACGCGTTTTCGCACAAATCCGTGCGCGGGTGCTAAAAAGAGCAGGATCGGCATGCTTAGCACGTCGTTTGGTAGAAATCCACGTGCGCGTTCTGCAAAAAGCACCATTTGCATGCACATCTTGTGGTTTTGCAGAAAACTTCATCCGCGTCTACCAAAAGATGCATGTGCATGCTTAAAACGCGTTTTCGCACAAATGCGTGCGCGGGTGCTAAAAAGAGCAGCATCGGCATTCTTAGCACGTCGTTTGGTAGAAATCCACGTGCGCGTTCTGCAAAAAGCACCATTTGCATGCACATGTTGTGGTTTTGCAGAAAACTTCATCCGGTTTCTACCAAAAGATGCATGTGCATGCTTAAAACGCGTTTTCGCACAAATGCGTGCGCGGGTGCTAAAAAGAGCAGCATCGGCATGCTTAGCACGTCGTTTGGTAGAAATCCACGTGCGCGTTCTGCCAAAAGCACCATTTGCATGCACATCTTGTGGTTTTGCAGAAAACTTCATCCGCGTCTACCAAAAGATGCATGTGCATGCTTAAAACGCGTTTTCGCACAAATCCGTGCGCGGGTGCTAAAAAGAGCAGCATCGGCATGCTTAGCACGTCGTTTGGTAGAAATCCACGTGCGCGTTCTGCAAAAAGCACCATTTGCATGCACATCTTGTGGTTTTGCAGAAAACTTCATCCGCGTCTACCAAAAGATGCATGTGCATGCTTAAAACGCGTTTTCGCACAAATGCGTGCGCGGGTGCTAAAAATAGCAGCATCGGCATGCCTAGCACGTCGTTTGGTAGAAATCCACGTGCGCGTTCTGCAAAAAGCACCATTTGCATGCACATCTTGTGGTTTTGCAGAAAACTTCATCCGCGTCTACCAAAAGATGCATGTGCATGCTTAAAACGCGTTTTCGCACAAATGCGTGCGCGGGTGCTAAAAAGAGCAGCATCGGCATGCTTAGCACGTCGTTTGGTAGAAATCCACGTGCGCGTTCTGCCAAAAGCACCATTTGCATGCACATCTTGTGGTTTTGCAGAAAACTTCATCCGCGTCTACCAAAAGATGCATGTGCATGCTTAAAACGCGTTTTCGCACAAATCCGTGCGCGGGTGCTAAAAAGAGCAGCATCGGCATGCTTAGCACGTCGTTTGGTAGAAATCCACGTGCGCGTTCTGCAAAAAGCACCATTTGCATGCACATCTTGTGGTTTTGCAGAAAACTTCATCCGCGTCTACCAAAAGATGCATGTGCATGTTTAAAACGCGTTTTCGCACAAATGCGTGCGCGGGTGCTAAAAAGAGCAGCATCGGCATGCTTAGCACGTCGTTTGGTAGAAATCCACGTGCGCGTTCTGCAAAAAGCACCATTTGCATGCACATCTTGTGGTTTTGCAGAAAACTTCATCCGCGTCTACCAAAAGATGCATGTGCCTGCTTAAAACGCGTTTTCGCACAAATCCGTGCGCGGGTGCTAAAAAGAGCAGCATCGGCATGCTTAGCACGTCGTTTGGTAGAAATCCACGTGCGCGTTCTGCAAAAAGCACCATTTGCATGCACATCTTGTGGTTTTGCAGAAAACTTCATCCGCGTCTACCAAAAGATGCATGTGCATGCTTTAAACGCGTTTTCGCACAAATGCGTGCGCGGGTGCTAAAAAGAGCAGCATCGGCATTCTTAGCACGTCGTTTGGTAGAAATCCACGTGCGCGTTCTGCAAAAAGCACCATTTGCATGCACATCTTGTGGTTTTGCAGAAAACTTCATCCGCGTCTACCAAAAGATGCATGTGCATGCTTAAAACGCGTTTTCGCACAAATGCGTGCGCGGGTGCTAAAAAGAGCAGCATCGGCATGCTTAGCACGTCGTTTGGTAGAAATCCACGTGCGCGTTCTGCAAAAAGCACCATTTGCATGCACATCTTGTGGTTTTGCAGAAAACTTCATCCGCGTCTACCAAAAGATGCATGTGCATGTTTAAAACGCTTTTTCGCACAAATGCGTGCGCGGGTGCTAAAAAGAGCAGCATCGGCATGCTTAGCACGTCGTTTGGTAGAAATCCACGTGCGCGTTCTGCAAAAAGCACCATTTGCATGCACATCTTGTGGTTTTGCAGAAAACTTCATCCGCGTCTACCAAAAGATGCATGTGCATGCTTAAAACGCGTTTTCGCACAAATGCGTGCGCGGGTGCTAAAAAGAGCAGCATCGGCATGCTTAGCACGTCGTTTGGTAGAAATCCACATGCGCGTTCTGCCAAAAGCACCATTTGCATGCACATCTTGTGGTTTTGCAGAAAACTTCATCCGCGTCTACCAAAAGATGCATGTGCATGCTTAAAACGCATTTTCGCACAAATCCGTGCGCGGGTGCTAAAAAGAGCAGCATCGGCAAGCTTAGCACGTCGTTTGGTAGAAATCCACGTGCGCGTTCTGCAAAAAGCACCATTTGCATGCACATCTTGTGGTTTTGCAGAAAACTTCATCCGCGTCTACCAAAAGATGCATGTGCATGCTTAAAACGCGTTTTCGCACAAATCCGTGCGCGGGTGCTAAAAAGAGCAGCATCGGCATGCTTAGCACGTCGTTTGGTAGAAATCCACGTGCGCGTTCTGCCAAAAGCACTATTTGCATGCACATCTTGTGGTTTTGCAGAAAACTTCAATCTCGTCTACCAAAAGATGCATGTGCATGCTTAAAACGCGTTTTCGCACGAATCCGTGAGCGGGTGCTAAAAAGAGCAGCATCGGCATGCTTAGCACGTTGTTTGGTAGAAATCTACGTGCGCGTTCTGCGAAAGGCACCATTTGCATGCACATCTTGTGGTTTTGCAGAAAACTTCAATCTCGTCTACCAAAAGATGCATGTGCATGCTTAAAACGCGTTTTCGCACGAATCCGTGCGCGGGTGCTAAAAAGAGCAGCATCGGCATGCTTAGCACGTTGTTTGGTAGAAATCCACGTGCGCGTTCTGCGAAAAGCACCATTTGCATGCACATCTTGTGGTTTTGCAGAAAACTTCAATCTCGTCTACCAAAAGATGCATGTGCATGCTTAAAACGCGTTTTCGCACGAATCCGTGCGCGGGTGCTAAAAAGAGCAGCATCGGCATGCTTAGCACGTTGTTTGGTAGAAATCCACGTGCGCGTTCTGCGAAAAGCACCATTTGCATGCACATCTTGTGGTTTTGCAGAAAACTTCAATCTCGTCTACCAAAAGATGCATGTGCATGCTTAAAACGCGTTTTCGCACGAATCCGTGCGCGGGTGCTAGAAAGAGCAGCATCGGCATGCTTAGCACGTTGTTTGGTAGAAATCCACGTGCGCGTTCTGCGAAAAGCACCATTTGCATGCACATCTTGTGGTTTTGCAGAAAACTTCAATCTCGTCTACCAAAAGATGCATGTGCATGCTTAAAACGCGTTTTCGCACAAATCCGTGCGCGGGTGCTAAAAAGAGCAGCATCGGCATGCTTAGCACGTTGATTGGTAGAAATCCACGTGGGCGTTCTGCGAAAAGCACCATTTGCATGCACATCTTGTGGTTTTGCAGAAAACTTCAATCTCGTCTACCAAAAGATGCATGTGCATGCTTAAAACGCGTTTTCGCACGAATCCGTGCGCGGGTGCTAAAAAGAGCAGCATCGGCATGCTTAGCACGTCGTTTGGTAGAAATCCACGTGCGCGTTCTGCCAAGAGCACCATTTGCATGCACATCTTGTGGTTTTGCAGAAAACTTCATCCGCGTCTACCAAAAGATGCATGTGCATGCTTAAAACGCGTTTTCGCACGAATCCGTGCGCGGGTGCTAAAAAGAGCAGCATCGGCATGCTTAGCACGTCGTTTGGTAGAAATCCACGTGCGCGTTCTGCCAAAAGCACCATTTGCATGCACATCTTGTGGTTTTGCAGAAAACTTCAATCTCGTCTACCAAAAGATGCATGTGCATGCTTAAAACGCGTTTTCGCACAAATCCGTGCGCGGGTGCTAAAAAGAGCAGCATCGGCATGCTTAGCACGTCGTTTGGTAGAAATCCACGTGCGCGTTCTGCCAAAAGCACCATTTGCATGCACATCTTGTGGTTTTGCAGAAAACTTCATCCGCGTCTACCAAAAGATGCATGTGCATGCTTAAAACGCGTTTTCGCACGAATCCGTGCGCGGGTGCTAAAAAGAGCAGCATCGGCATTCTTAGCACGTCGTTTGGTAGAAATCCACGTGCGCGTTCTGCAAAAAGCACCATTTGCATGCACATGTTGTGGTTTTGCAGAAAACTTCATCCGGTTTCTACCAAAAGATGCATGTGCATGCTTAAAACGCGTTTTCGCACAAATGCGTGCGCGGGTGCTAAAAAGAGCAGCATCGGCATGCTTAGCACGTCGTTTGGTAGAAATCCACGTGCGCGTTCTGCCAAAAGCACCATTTGCATGCACATCTTGTGGTTTTGCAGAAAACTTCATCCGCGTCTACCAAAAGATGCATGTGCATGCTTAAAACGCGTTTTCGCACAAATCCGTGCGCGGGTGCTAAAAAGAGCAGCATCGGCATGCTTAGCACGTCGTTTGGTAGAAATCCACGTGCGCGTTCTGCAAAAAGCACCATTTGCATGCACATCTTGTGGTTTTGCAGAAAACTTCATCCGCGTCTACCAAAAGATGCATGTGCATGCTTAAAACGCGTTTTCGCACAAATGCGTGCGCGGGTGCTAAAAATAGCAGCATCGGCATGCCTAGCACGTCGTTTGGTAGAAATCCACGTGCGCGTTCTGCAAAAAGCACCATTTGCATGCACATCTTGTGGTTTTGCAGAAAACTTCATCCGCGTCTACCAAAAGATGCATGTGCATGCTTAAAACGCGTTTTCGCACAAATGCGTGCGCGGGTGCTAAAAAGAGCAGCATCGGCATGCTTAGCACGTCGTTTGGTAGAAATCCACGTGCGCGTTCTGCCAAAAGCACCATTTGCATGCACATCTTGTGGTTTTGCAGAAAACTTCATCCGCGTCTACCAAAAGATGCATGTGCATGCTTAAAACGCGTTTTCGCACAAATCCGTGCGCGGGTGCTAAAAAGAGCAGCATCGGCATGCTTAGCACGTCGTTTGGTAGAAATCCACGTGCGCGTTCTGCAAAAAGCACCATTTGCATGCACATCTTGTGGTTTTGCAGAAAACTTCATCCGCGTCTACCAAAAGATGCATGTGCATGTTTAAAACGCGTTTTCGCACAAATGCGTGCGCGGGTGCTAAAAAGAGCAGCATCGGCATGCTTAGCACGTCGTTTGGTAGAAATCCACGTGCGCGTTCTGCAAAAAGCACCATTTGCATGCACATCTTGTGGTTTTGCAGAAAACTTCATCCGCGTCTACCAAAAGATGCATGTGCCTGCTTAAAACGCGTTTTCGCACAAATCCGTGCGCGGGTGCTAAAAAGAGCAGCATCGGCATGCTTAGCACGTCGTTTGGTAGAAATCCACGTGCGCGTTCTGCAAAAAGCACCATTTGCATGCACATCTTGTGGTTTTGCAGAAAACTTCATCCGCGTCTACCAAAAGATGCATGTGCATGCTTTAAACGCGTTTTCGCACAAATGCGTGCGCGGGTGCTAAAAAGAGCAGCATCGGCATTCTTAGCACGTCGTTTGGTAGAAATCCACGTGCGCGTTCTGCAAAAAGCACCATTTGCATGCACATCTTGTGGTTTTGCAGAAAACTTCATCCGCGTCTACCAAAAGATGCATGTGCATGCTTAAAACGCGTTTTCGCACAAATGCGTGCGCGGGTGCTAAAAAGAGCAGCATCGGCATGCTTAGCACGTCGTTTGGTAGAAATCCACGTGCGCGTTCTGCAAAAAGCACCATTTGCATGCACATCTTGTGGTTTTGCAGAAAACTTCATCCGCGTCTACCAAAAGATGCATGTGCATGTTTAAAACGCTTTTTCGCACAAATGCGTGCGCGGGTGCTAAAAAGAGCAGCATCGGCATGCTTAGCACGTCGTTTGGTAGAAATCCACGTGCGCGTTCTGCAAAAAGCACCATTTGCATGCACATCTTGTGGTTTTGCAGAAAACTTCATCCGCGTCTACCAAAAGATGCATGTGCATGCTTAAAACGCGTTTTCGCACAAATGCGTGCGCGGGTGCTAAAAAGAGCAGCATCGGCATGCTTAGCACGTCGTTTGGTAGAAATCCACATGCGCGTTCTGCCAAAAGCACCATTTGCATGCACATCTTGTGGTTTTGCAGAAAACTTCATCCGCGTCTACCAAAAGATGCATGTGCATGCTTAAAACGCATTTTCGCACAAATCCGTGCGCGGGTGCTAAAAAGAGCAGCATCGGCAAGCTTAGCACGTCGTTTGGTAGAAATCCACGTGCGCGTTCTGCAAAAAGCACCATTTGCATGCACATCTTGTGGTTTTGCAGAAAACTTCATCCGCGTCTACCAAAAGATGCATGTGCATGCTTAAAACGCGTTTTCGCACAAATCCGTGCGCGGGTGCTAAAAAGAGCAGCATCGGCATGCTTAGCACGTCGTTTGGTAGAAATCCACGTGCGCGTTCTGCCAAAAGCACTATTTGCATGCACATCTTGTGGTTTTGCAGAAAACTTCAATCTCGTCTACCAAAAGATGCATGTGCATGCTTAAAACGCGTTTTCGCACGAATCCGTGAGCGGGTGCTAAAAAGAGCAGCATCGGCATGCTTAGCACGTTGTTTGGTAGAAATCTACGTGCGCGTTCTGCGAAAGGCACCATTTGCATGCACATCTTGTGGTTTTGCAGAAAACTTCAATCTCGTCTACCAAAAGATGCATGTGCATGCTTAAAACGCGTTTTCGCACGAATCCGTGCGCGGGTGCTAAAAAGAGCAGCATCGGCATGCTTAGCACGTTGTTTGGTAGAAATCCACGTGCGCGTTCTGCGAAAAGCACCATTTGCATGCACATCTTGTGGTTTTGCAGAAAACTTCAATCTCGTCTACCAAAAGATGCATGTGCATGCTTAAAACGCGTTTTCGCACGAATCCGTGCGCGGGTGCTAAAAAGAGCAGCATCGGCATGCTTAGCACGTTGTTTGGTAGAAATCCACGTGCGCGTTCTGCGAAAAGCACCATTTGCATGCACATCTTGTGGTTTTGCAGAAAACTTCAATCTCGTCTACCAAAAGATGCATGTGCATGCTTAAAACGCGTTTTCGCACGAATCCGTGCGCGGGTGCTAGAAAGAGCAGCATCGGCATGCTTAGCACGTTGTTTGGTAGAAATCCACGTGCGCGTTCTGCGAAAAGCACCATTTGCATGCACATCTTGTGGTTTTGCAGAAAACTTCAATCTCGTCTACCAAAAGATGCATGTGCATGCTTAAAACGCGTTTTCGCACAAATCCGTGCGCGGGTGCTAAAAAGAGCAGCATCGGCATGCTTAGCACGTTGATTGGTAGAAATCCACGTGGGCGTTCTGCGAAAAGCACCATTTGCATGCACATCTTGTGGTTTTGCAGAAAACTTCAATCTCGTCTACCAAAAGATGCATGTGCATGCTTAAAACGCGTTTTCGCACGAATCCGTGCGCGGGTGCTAAAAAGAGCAGCATCGGCATGCTTAGCACGTCGTTTGGTAGAAATCCACGTGCGCGTTCTGCCAAGAGCACCATTTGCATGCACATCTTGTGGTTTTGCAGAAAACTTCATCCGCGTCTACCAAAAGATGCATGTGCATGCTTAAAACGCGTTTTCGCACGAATCCGTGCGCGGGTGCTAAAAAGAGCAGCATCGGCATGCTTAGCACGTCGTTTGGTAGAAATCCACGTGCGCGTTCTGCCAAAAGCACCATTTGCATGCACATCTTGTGGTTTTGCAGAAAACTTCAATCTCGTCTACCAAAAGATGCATGTGCATGCTTAAAACGCGTTTTCGCACAAATCCGTGCGCGGGTGCTAAAAAGAGCAGCATCGGCATGCTTAGCACGTCGTTTGGTAGAAATCCACGTGCGCGTTCTGCCAAAAGCACCATTTGCATGCACATCTTGTGGTTTTGCAGAAAACTTCATCCGCGTCTACCAAAAGATGCATGTGCATGCTTAAAACGCGTTTTCGCACGAATCCGTGCGCGGGTGCTAAAAAGAGCAGCATCGGCATGCTTAGCACGTTGTTTGGTAGAAATCCACGTGGGCGTTCTGCGAAAAGCACCATTTGCATGCACATCTTGTGGTTTTGCAGAAAACTTCAATCTCGTCTACCAAAAGATGCATGTGCATGCTTAAAACGCGTTTTCGCACGAATCCGTGCGCGGGTGCTAAAAAGAGCAGCATCGGCATGCTTAGCACGTTGTTTGGTAGAAATCCACGTGCGCGTTCTGCGAAAGGCACCATTTGCATGCACATCTTGTGGTTTTGCAGAAAACTTCAATCTCGTCTACCAAAAGACGCATGTGCATGCTTAAAACGCGTTTTCGCACGAATCCGTGCGCGGGTGCTAAAAAGAGCAGCATCGGCATGCTTAGCCCGTTGTTTGGTAGAAATCCATGTGCGCGTTCTGCGAAAAGCACCATTTGCATGCACATCTTGTGGTTTTGCAGAAAACTTCAATCTCGTCTACCAAAAGATGCATGTGCATGCTTAAAACGCGTTTTCGCACGAATCCGTGCGCGGGTGCTAAAAAGAGCAGCATCGGCATGCTTAGCACGTTGTTTGGTAGAAATCCACGTGCGCGTTCTGCGAAAAGCACCATTTGCATGCACATCTTGTGGTTTTGCAGAAAACTTCAATCTCGTCTACCAAAAGATGCATGTGCATGCTTAAAACGCGTTTTCGCACAAATCCGTGCGCGGGTGCTAAAAAGAGCAGCATCGGCATGCTTAGCACGTTGTTTGGTAGAAATCCACGTGCGCGTTCTGCGAAAAGCACCATTTGCATGCACATCTTGTGGTTTTGCAGAAAACTTCAATCTCGTCTACCAAAAGATGCATGTGCATGCTTAAAACGCGTTTTCGCACAAATCCGTGCGCGGGTGCTAAAAAGAGCAGCATCGGCATGCTTAGCACGTCGTTTGGTAGAAATCCACGTGCGCGTTCTGCCAAGAGCACCATTTGCATGCACATCTTGTGGTTTTGCAGAAAACTTCATCCGCGTCTACCAAAAGATGCATGTGCATGCTTAAAACGCGTTTTCGCACGAATCCGTGCGCGGGTGCTAAAAAGAGCAGCATCGGCATGCTTAGCACGTCGTTTGGTAGAAATCCACGTGCGCGTTCTGCCAGAAGCACCATTTGCATGCACATCTTGTGGTTTTGCAGAAAACTTCATCCGCGTCTACCAAAAGATGCATGTGGATGCTTAAAACGCGTTTTCGCACGAATCCGTGCGCGGGTGCTAAAAAGAGCAGCATCGGCATGCTTAGCACGTTGTTTGGTAGAAATCCACGTGCGCGTTCTGCGAAAGGCACCATTTGCATGCACATCTTGTGGTTTTGCAGAAAACTTCAATCTCGTCTACCAAAAGATGCATGTGCATGCTTAAAACGCGTTTTCGCACGAATCCGTGCGCGGGTGCTAAAAAGAGCAGCATCGGCATGCTTAGCACGTCGTTTGGTAGAAATCCACGTGCGCGTTCTGCCAAAAGCACCATTTGCATGCACATCTTGTGGTTTTGCAGAAAACTTCATCCGCGTCTACCAAAAGATGCATGTGCATGCTTAAAACGCGTTTTCGCGCGAATCCGTGCGCGGGTGTTAAAAAGAGCAGCATCGGCATACTTAGCACGTCGTCTGGTAGAAATCCACGTGCGCGTTCTGCCAAAAGCACCATTTGCATGCACATCTTGTGGTTTTGCAGAAAACTTCAATCTCGTCTACCAAAAGATGCATGTGCATGCTTAAAACGCGTTTTCGCACGAATCCGTGCGCGGGTGCTAAAAAGAGCAGCATCGGCATGCTGAGCACGTTGTTTGGTAGAAATCCACGTGCGCGTTCTGCGAAAAGCACCATTTGCATGCACATCTTGTGGTTTTGCAGAAAACTTCAATCTCGTCTACCAAAAGATGCATGTGCATGCTTAAAACGCGTTTTCGCACGAATCCGTGCGCGGGTGCTAAAAAGAGCAGCATCGGCATGCTTAGCACGTCGTTTGGTAGAAATCCACGTGCGCGTTCTGCCAAGAGCACCATTTGCATGCACATCTTGTGGTTTTGCAGAAAACTTCATCCGCGTCTACCAAAAGATGCATGTGCATGCTTAAAACGCGTTTTCGCACGAATCCGTGCGCGGGTGCTAAAAAGAGCAGCATCGGCATGCTTAGCACGTCGTTTGGTAGAAATCCACGTGCGCGTTCTGCCAAAAGCACCATTTGCATGCACATGTTGTGGTTTTGCAGAAAACTTCAATCTCGTCTACCAAAAGATGCATGTGCATGCTTAAAACGCGTTTTCGCACGAATCCGTGCGCGGGTGCTAAAAGGAGCAGCATCGGCGTGCTTAGCACGTTGTTTGGTAGAAATCCACGTGCGCGTTCTGCCAAAAGCACGATTTGCATGCACATCTTGTGGTTTTGCAGAAAACTTCATCCGCGTCTACCAAAAGATGCATGTGCATGCTTAAAACGCGTTTTCGCACAAATCCGTGCGCGGGTGCTAAAAAGAGCAGCATCGGCATGCTTAGCACGTTGTTTGGTAGAAATCCACGTGGGCGTTCTGCGAAAAGCACCATTTGCATTTGCATGCACATCTTGTGGTTTTGCAGAAAACTTCAATCTCGTCTACCAAAAGATGCATGTGCATGCTTAAAACGCGTTTTCGCACAAATCCGTGCGCGGGTGCTAAAAAGAGCAGCATCGGCATGCTTAGCACGTTGTTTGGTAGAAATCCACGTGGGCGTTCTGCGAAAAGCACCATTTGCATGCATATCTTGTGGTTTTGCAGAAAACTTCAATCTCGTCTACCAAAAGATGCATGTGCATGCTTAAAACGCGTTTTCGCACGAATCCGTGCGTGGGTGCTAAAAAGAGCAGCATCGGCATGCTTAGCACGTCGTTTGGTAGAAATCCACGTGCGCGTTCTGCGAAGAGCACCATTTGCATGCACATCTTGTGGTTTTGCAGAAAACTTCATCCGCGTCTACCAAAAGATGCATGTGCATGCTTAAAACGCGTTTTCGCACGAATCCGTGCGCGGGTGCTAAAAAGAGCAGCATCGGCATGCTTAGCACGTTGTTTGGTAGAAATCCACGTGGGCGTTCTGCGAAAAGCACCATTTGCATGCATATCTTGTGGTTTTGCAGAAAACTTCAATCTCGTCTACCAAAAGATGCATGTGCATGCTTAAAACGCGTTTTCGCACGAATCCGTGCGTGGGTGCTAAAAAGAGCAGCATCGGCATGCTTAGCACGTCGTTTGGTAGAAATCCACGTGCGCGTTCTGCCAAGAGCACCATTTGCATGCACATCTTGTGGTTTTGCAGAAAACTTCATCCGCGTCTACCAAAAGATGCATGTGCATGCTTAAAACGCGTTTTCGCACGAATCCGTGCGCGGGTGCTAAAAAGAGCAGCATCGGCATGCTTAGCACGTTGTTTGGTAGAAATCCACGTGCGCGTTCTGCGAAAAGCACCATTTGCATGCACATCTTGTGGTTTTGCAGAAAACTTCAATCTCGTCTACCAAAAGATGCATGTGCATGCTTAAAACGCGTTTTCGCACGAATCCGTGCGCGGGTGCTAAAAAGAGCAGCATCGGCATGCTTAGCACGTTGTTTGGTAGAAATCCACGTGCGCGTTCTGCGAAAAGCACCATTTGCATGCACATCTTGTGGTTTTGCAGAAAACTTCAATCTCGTCTACCAAAAGATGCATGTGCATGCTTAAAACGCGTTTTCGCACAAATCCGTGCGCGGGTGCTAAAAAGAGCAGCATCGGCATGCTTAGCACGTCGTTTGGTAGAAATCCACGTGCGCGTTCTGCCAAGAGCACCATTTGCATGCACATCTTGTGGTTTTGCAGAAAACTTCATCCGCGTCTACCAAAAGATGCATGTGCATGCTTAAAACGCGTTTTCGCACGAATCCGTGCGCGGGTGCTAAAAAGAGCAGCATCGGCATGCTTAGCACGTCGTTTGGTAGAAATCCACGTGCGCGTTCTGCAAAAAGCACCATTTGCATGCACATCTTGTGGTTTTGCAGAAAACTTCATCCGCGTCTACCAAAAGATGCATGTGCATGCTTAAAACGCGTTTTCGCACAAATGCGTGCGCGGGTGCTAAAAAGAGCAGCATCGGCATGCTTAGCACGTCGTTTGGTAGAAATCCACGTGCGCGTTCTGCCAAAAGCACCATTTGCATGCACATCTTGTGGTTTTGCAGAAAACTTCATCCGCGTCTACCAAAAGATGCATGTGCATGCTAAAAACGCATTTTCGCACAAATCAGTGCGCGGGTGCTAAAAAGAGCAGCATCGGCAAGCTTAGCACGTCGTTTGGTAGAAATCCACGTGCGCGTTCTGCAAAAAGCACCATTTGCATGCACATCTTGTGGTTTTGCAGAAAACTTCATCCGCGTCTACCAAAAGATGCATGTGCATGCTTAAAACGCGTTTTCGCACAAATCCGTGCGCGGGTGCTAAAAAGAGCAGCATCGGCATGCTTAGCACGTCGTTTGGTAGAAATCCACGTGCGCGTTCTGCCAAAAGCACTATTAGCATGCACATCTTGTGGTTTTGCAGAAAACTTCATCCGCGTCTACCAAAAGATGCATGTGCATGCTTAAAACGCGTTTTCGCACGAATCCGTGCGCGGGTGCTAAAAAGAGCAGCATCGGCATGCTTAGCACGTTGTTTGGTAGAAATCCACGTGCGCGTTCTGCGAAAAGCACCATTTGCATGCACATCTTGTGGTTTTGCAGAAAACTTCAATCTCGTCTACCAAAAGATGCATGTGCATGCTTAAAACGCGTTTTCGCACGAATCCGTGCGCGGGTGCTAAAAAGAGCAGCATCGGCATGCTTAGCACGTTCTTTGGTAGAAATCCACGTGCGCGTTCTGCGAAAGACACCATTTGCATGCACATCTTGTGGTTTTGCAGAAAACTTCAATCTCGTCTACCAAAAGATGCATGTGCATGCTTAAAACGCGTTTTCGCACGAATCCCTGCGCGGGTGCTAAAAAGAGCAGCATCGGCATGCTTAGCACGTCGTTTGGTAGAAATCCACGTGCGCGTTCTGCCAAAAGCACCATTTGCATGCACATCTTGTGGTTTTGCAGAAAACTTCATCCGCGTCTACCAAAAGATGCATGTGCATGCTTAAAACGCGTTTTCGCACAAATCCGTGCGCGGGTGCTAAAAAGAGCAGCATCGGCATGCTTAGCACGTCGTTTGGTAGAAATCCACGTGCGCGTTCTGCCAAAAGCACTATTTGCATGCACATCTTGTGGTTTTGCAGAAAACTTCATCCGCGTCTACCAAAAGATGCATGTGCATGCTTAAAACGCGTTTTCGCACGAATCCGTGCGCGGGTGCTAAAAAGAGCAGCATCGGCATGCTTAGCACGTTGTTTGGTAGAAATCCACGTGCGCGTTCTGCGAAAAGCACCATTTGCATGCACATCTTGTGGTTTTGCAGAAAACTTCAATCTCGTCTACCAAAAGATGCATGTGCATGCTTAAAACGCGTTTTCGCACGAATCCGTGAGCGGGTGCTAAAAAGAGCAGCATCGGCATGCTTAGCACGTTGTTTGGTAGAAATCCACGTGCGCGTTCTGCGAAAGGCACCATTTGCATGCACATCTTGTGGTTTTGCAGAAAACTTCAATCTCGTCTACCAAAAGATGCATGTGCATGCTTAAAACGCGTTTTCGCACGAATCCGTGCGCGGGTGCTAAAAAGAGCAGCATCGGCATGCTTAGCACGTTGTTTGGTAGAAATCCACGTGCGCGTTCTGCGAAAAGCACCATTTGCATGCACATCTTGTGGTTTTGCAGAAAACTTCAATCTCGTCTACCAAAAGATGCATGTGCATGCTTAAAACGCGTTTTCGCACGAATCCGTGCGCGGGTGCTAAAAAGAGCAGCATCGGCGTGCTTAGCACGTTGTTTGGTAGAAGTCCACGTGCGCGTTCTGCGAAAAGCACCATTTGCATGCACATCTTGTGGTTTTGCAGAAAACTTCAATCTCGTCTACCAAAAGATGCATGTGCATGCTTAAAACGCGTTTTGGCACGAATCCGTGCGCGGGTGCTAGAAAGAGCAGCATCGGCATGCTTAGCACGTTGTTTGGTAGAAATCCACGTGCGCGTTCTGCGAAAAGCACCATTTGCATGCACATCTTGTGGTTTTGCAGAAAACTTCAATCTCGTCTACCAAAAGATGCATGTGCATGCTTAAAACGCGTTTTCGCACAAATCCGTGCGCGGGTGCTAAAAAGAGCAGCATCGGCATGCTTAGCACGTTGTTTGGTAGAAATCCACGTGGGCGTTCTGCGAAAAGCACCATTTGCATGCACATCTTGTGGTTTTGCAGAAAACTTCAATCTCGTCTACCAAAAGATGCATGTGCATGCTTAAAACGCGTTTTCGCACGAATCCGTGCGCGGGTGCTAAAAAGAGCAGCATCGGCATGCTTAGCACGTCGTTTGGTAGAAATCCACGTGCGCGTTCTGCCAAGAGCACCATTTGCATGCACATCTTGTGGTTTTGCAGAAAACTTCATCCGCGTCTACCAAAAGATGCATGTGCATGCTTAAAACGCGTTTTCGCACGAATCCGTGCGCGGGTGCTAAAAAGAGCAGCATCGGCATGCTAAGCACGTCGTTTGGTAGAAATCCACGTGCGCGTTCTGCCAAAAGCACCATTTGCATGCACATCTTGTGGTTTTGCAGAAAACTTCAATCTCGTCTACCAAAAGATGCATGTGCATGCTTAAAACGCGTTTTCGCACAAATCCGTGCGCGGGTGCTAAAAAGAGCAGCATCGGCATGCTTAGCACGTTGTTTGGTAGAAATCCACGTGGGCGTTCTGCGAAAAGCACCATTTGCATGCATATCTTGTGGTTTTGCAGAAAACTTCAATCTCGTCTACCAAAAGATGCATGTGCATGCTTAAAACGCGTTTTCGCACGAATCCGTGCGTGGGTGCTAAAAAGAGCAGCATCGGCATGCTTAGCACGTCGTTTGGTAGAAATCCACGTGCGCGTTCTGCCAAGAGCACCATTTGCATGCACATCTTGTGGTTTTGCAGAAAACTTCATCCGCGTCTACCAAAAGATGCATGTGCATGCTTAAAACGCGTTTTCGCACGAATCCGTGCGCGGGTGCTTAAAAGAGCAGCATCGGCATGCTTAGCACGTCGTTTGGTAGAAATCCACGTGCGCGTTCTGCCAAAAGCACCATTTGCATGCACATCTTGTGGTTTTGCAGAAAACTTCATCCGCGTCTACCAAAAGATGCATGTGCATGCTTAAAACGCGTTTTCGCACGAATCCGTGCGCAGGTGCTAAAAAGAGCAGCATCGGCATGCTTAGCACGTTGTTTGGTAGAAATCCACGTGCGCGTTCTGCGAAAAGCACCATTTGCATGCACATCTTGTGGTTTTGCAGAAAACTTCAATCTCGTCTACCAAAAGATGCATGTGCATGCTTAAAACGCGTTTTCGCACGAATCCGTGCGCGGGTGCTAAAAAGAGCAGCATCGGCGTGCTTAGCACGTTGTTTGGTAGAAGTCCACGTGCGCGTTCTGCGAAAAGCACCATTTGCATGCACATCTTGTGGTTTTGCAGAAAACTTCAATCTCGTCTACCAAAAGATGCATGTGCATGCTTAAAACGCGTTTTCGCACGAATCCGTGCGCGGGTGCTAGAAAGAGCAGCATCGGCATGCTTAGCACGTTGTTTGGTAGAAATCCACGTGCGCGTTCTGCGAAAAGCACCATTTGCATGCACATCTTGTGGTTTTGCAGAAAACTTCAATCTCGTCTACCAAAAGATGCATGTGCATGCTTAAAACGCGTTTTCGCACAAATCCGTGCGCGGGTGCTAAAAAGAGCAGCATCGGCATGCTTAGCACGTTGTTTGGTAGAAATCCACGTGGGCGTTCTGCGAAAAGCACCATTTGCATGCACATCTTGTGGTTTTGCAGAAAACTTCAATCTCGTCTACCAAAAGATGCATGTGCATGCTTAAAACGCGTTTTCGCACGAATCCGTGCGCGGGTGCTAAAAAGAGCAGCATCGGCATGCTTAGCACGTCGTTTGGTAGAAATCCACGTGCGCGTTCTGCCAAGAGCACCATTTGCATGCACATCTTGTGGTTTTGCAGAAAACTTCATCCGCGTCTACCAAAAGATGCATGTGCATGCTTAAAACGCGTTTTCGCACGAATCCGTGCGCGGGTGCTAAAAAGAGCAGCATCGGCATGCTAAGCACGTCGTTTGGTAGAAATCCACGTGCGCGTTCTGCCAAAAGCACCATTTGCATGCACATCTTGTGGTTTTGCAGAAAACTTCAATCTCGTCTACCAAAAGATGCATGTGCATGCTTAAAACGCGTTTTCGCACAAATCCGTGCGCGGGTGCTAAAAAGAGCAGCATCGGCATGCTTAGCACGTTGTTTGGTAGAAATCCACGTGGGCGTTCTGCGAAAAGCACCATTTGCATGCATATCTTGTGGTTTTGCAGAAAACTTCAATCTCGTCTACCAAAAGATGCATGTGCATGCTTAAAACGCGTTTTCGCACGAATCCGTGCGTGGGTGCTAAAAAGAGCAGCATCGGCATGCTTAGCACGTCGTTTGGTAGAAATCCACGTGCGCGTTCTGCCAAGAGCACCATTTGCATGCACATCTTGTGGTTTTGCAGAAAACTTCATCCGCGTCTACCAAAAGATGCATGTGCATGCTTAAAACGCGTTTTCGCACGAATCCGTGCGCGGGTGCTTAAAAGAGCAGCATCGGCATGCTTAGCACGTCGTTTGGTAGAAATCCACGTGCGCGTTCTGCCAAAAGCACCATTTGCATGCACATCTTGTGGTTTTGCAGAAAACTTCATCCGCGTCTACCAAAAGATGCATGTGCATGCTTAAAACGCGTTTTCGCACGAATCCGTGCGCAGGTGCTAAAAAGAGCAGCATCGGCATGCTTAGCACGTTGTTTGGTAGAAATCCACGTGCGCGTTCTGCGAAAAGCACCATTTGCATGCACATCTTGTGGTTTTGCAGAAAACTTCAATCTCGTCTACCAAAAGATGCATTGCATGCTTAAAACGCGTTTTCGCACGAATCCGTGCGCGGGTGCTAAAAAGAGCAGCATCGGCATGCTTAGCACGTTGTTTGGTAGAAATCCACGTGCGCGTTCTGCGAAAAGCACCATTTGCATGCACATCTTGTGGTTTTGCAGAAAACTTCAATCTCGTCTACCAAAAGATGCATGTGCATGCTTAAAACGCGTTTTCGCACGAATCCGTGCGCGGGTGCTAAAAAGAGCAGCATCGGCATGCTTAGCACGTTGTTTGGTAGAAATCCACGTGCGCGTTCTGCGAAAAGCACCATTTGCATGCACATCTTGTGGTTTTGCAGAAAACTTCAATCTCGTCTACCAAAAGATGCATGTGCATGCTTAAAACGCGTTTTCGCACGAATCCGTGCGCGGGTGCTAAAAAGAGCAGCATCGGCATGCTTAGCACGTTGTTTGGTAGAAATCCACGTGCGCGTTCTGCGAAAAGCACCATTTGCATGCACATCTTGTGGTTTTGCAGAAAACTTCAATCTCGTCTACCAAAAGATGCATGTGCATGCTTAAAACGCGTTTTCGCACAAATCCGTGCGCGGGTGCTAAAAAGAGCAGCATCGGCATGCTTAGCACGTCGTTTGGTAGAAATCCACGTGCGCGTTCTGCCAAGAGCACCATTTGCATGCACATCTTGTGGTTTTGCAGAAAACTTCATCCGCGTCTACCAAAAGATGCATGTGCATGCTTAAAACGCGTTTTCGCACGAATCCGTGCGCGGGTGCTAAAAAGAGCAGCATCGGCATGCTTAGCACGTCGTTTGGTAGAAATCCACGTGCGCGTTCTGCAAAAAGCACCATTTGCATGCACATCTTGTGGTTTTGCAGAAAACTTCATCCGCGTCTACCAAAAGATGCATGTGCATGCTTAAAACGCGTTTTCGCACAAATGCGTGCGCGGGTGCTAAAAAGAGCAGCATCGGCATGCTTAGCACGTCGTTTGGTAGAAATCCACGTGCGCGTTCTGCCAAAAGCACCATTTGCATGCACATCTTGTGGTTTTGCAGAAAACTTCATCCGCGTCTACCAAAAGATGCATGTGCATGCTTAAAACGCATTTTCGCACAAATCCGTGCGCGGGTGCTAAAAAGAGCAGCATCGGCAAGCTTAGCACGTCGTTTGGTAGAAATCCACGTGCGCGTTCTGCAAAAAGCACCATTTGCATGCACATCTTGTGGTTTTGCAGAAAACTTCATCCGCGTCTACCAAAAGATGCATGTGCATGCTTAAAACGCGTTTTCGCACAAATGCGTGCGCGGGTGCTAAAAAGAGCAGCATCGGCATGCTTAGCACGTCGTTTGGTAGAAATCCACGTGCGCGTTCTGCCAAAAGCACCATTTGCATGCACATCTTGTGGTTTTGCAGAAAACTTCATCCGCGTCTACCAAAAGATGCATGTGCATGCTTAAAACGCGTTTTCGCACAAATCCGTGCGCGGGTGCTAAAAAGAGCAGCATCGGCATGCTTAGCACGTCGTTTGGTAGAAATCCACGTGCGCGTTCTGCAAAAAGCACCATTTGCATGCACATCTTGTGGTTTTGCAGAAAACTTCATCCGCGTCTACCAAAAGATGCATGTGCATGCTTAAAACGCGTTTTCGCACAAATGCGTGCGCGGGTGCTAAAAAGAGCAGCATCGGCATTCTTAGCACGTCGTTTGGTAGAAATCCACGTGCGCGTTCTGCAAAAAGCACCATTTGCATGCACATGTTGTGGTTTTGCAGAAAACTTCATCCGGTTTCTACCAAAAGATGCATGTGCATGCTTAAAACGCGTTTTCGCACAAATGCGTGCGCGGGTGCTAAAAAGAGTAGCATCGGCATGCTTAGCACGTCGTTTGGTAGAAATCCACGTGCGCGTTCTGCCAAAAGCACCATTTGCATGCACATCTTGTGGTTTTGCAGAAAACTTCATCCGCGTCTACCAAAAGATGCATGTGCATGCTTAAAACGCGTTTTCGCACAAATCCGTGCGCGGGTGCTAAAAAGAGCAGCATCGGCATGCTTAGCACGTCGTTTGGTAGAAATCCACGTGCGCGTTCTGCAAAAAGCACCATTTGCATGCACATCTTGTGGTTTTGCAGAAAACTTCATCCGCGTCTACCCAAAGATGCATGTGCATGCTTAAAACGCGTTTTCGCACAAATGCGTGCGCGGGTGCTAAAAATAGCAGCATCGGCATGCCTAGCACGTCGTTTGGTAGAAATCCACGTGCGCGTTCTGCAAAAAGCACCATTTGCATGCACATCTTGTGGTTTTGCAGAAAACTTCATCCGCGTCTACCAAAAGATGCATGTGCATGCTTAAAACGCGTTTTCGCACAAATGCGTGCGCGGGTGCTAAAAAGAGCAGCATCGGCATGCTTAGCACGTCGTTTGGTAGAAATCCACGTGCGCGTTCTGCCAAAAGCACCATTTGCATGCACATCTTGTGGTTTTGCAGAAAACTTCATCCGCGTCTACCAAAAGATGCATGTGCATGCTTAAAACGCGTTTTCGCACAAATCCGTGCGCGGGTGCTAAAAAGAGCAGCATCGGCATGCTTAGCACGTCGTTTGGTAGAAATCCACGTGCGCGTTCTGCAAAAAGCACCATTTGCATGCACATCTTGTGGTTTTGCAGAAAACTTCATCCGCGTCTACCAAAAGATGCATGTGCATGTTTAAAACGCGTTTTCGCACAAATGCGTGCGCGGGTGCTAAAAAGAGCAGCATCGGCATGCTTAGCACGTCGTTTGGTAGAAATCCACGTGCGCGTTCTGCAAAAAGCACCATTTGCATGCACATCTTGTGGTTTTGCAGAAAACTTCATCCGCGTCTACCAAAAGATGCATGTGCATGCTTAAAACGCGTTTTCGCACAAATCCGTGCGCGGGTGCTAAAAAGAGCAGCATCGGCATGCTTAGCACGTCGTTTGGTAGAAATCCACGTGCGCGTTCTGCAAAAAGCACCATTTGCATGCACATCTTGTGGTTTTGCAGAAAACTTCATCTGCGTCTACCAAAAGATGCATGTGCATGCTTAAAACGCGTTTTCGCACGAATCCGTGCGCGGGTGCTAAAAAGAGCAGCATCGGCATGCTTAGCACGTTGTTTGGTAGAAATCCACGTGCGCGTTCTGCGAAAAGCACCATTTGCATGCACATCTTGTGGTTTTGCAGAAAACTTCAATCTCGTCTACCAAAAGATGCATGTGCATGCTTAAAACGCGTTTTCGCACGAATCCGTGAGCGGGTGCTAAAAAGAGCAGCATCGGCATGCTTAGCACGTTGTTTGGTAGAAATCCACGTGCGCGTTCTGCGAAAGGCACCATTTGCATGCACATCTTGTGGTTTTGCAGAAAACTTCAATCTCGTCTACCAAAAGATGCATGTGCATGCTTAAAACGCGTTTTCGCACGAATCCGTGCGCGGGTGCTAAAAAGAGCAGCATCGGCATGCTTAGCACGTTGTTTGGTAGAAATCCACGTGCGCGTTCTGCGAAAAGCACCATTTGCATGCACATCTTGTGGTTTTGCAGAAAACTTCAATCTCGTCTACCAAAAGATGCATGTGCATGCTTAAAACGCGTTTTCGCACGAATCCGTGCGCGGGTGCTAAAAAGAGCAGCATCGGCATGCTTAGCACGTTGTTTGGTAGAAATCCACGTGCGCGTTCTGCGAAAAGCACCATTTGCATGCACATCTTGTGGTTTTGCAGAAAACTTCAATCTCGTCTACCAAAAGATGCATGTGCATGCTTAAAACGCGTTTTCGCACGAATCCGTGCGCGGGTGCTAGAAAGAGCAGCATCGGCATGCTTAGCACGTTGATTGGTAGAAATACACGTGCGCGTTCTGCGAAAAGCACCATTTGCATGCACATCTTGTGGTTTTGCAGAAAACTTCAATCTCGTCTACCAAAAGATGCATGTGCATGCTTAAAACGCGTTTTCGCACAAATCCGTGCGCGGGTGCTAAAAAGAGCAGCATCGGCATGCTTAGCACGTTGTTTGGTAGAAATCCACGTGGGCGTTCTGCGAAAAGCACCATTTGCATGCACATCTTGTGGTTTTGCAGAAAACTTCAATCTCGTCTACCAAAAGATGCATGTGCATGCTTAAAACGCGTTTTCGCACGAATCCGTGCGCGGGTGCTAAAAAGAGCAGCATCGGCATGCTTAGCACGTCGTTTGGTAGAAATCCACGTGTGCGTTCTGCCAAGAGCACCATTTGCATGCACATCTTGTGGTTTTGCAGAAAACTTCATCCGCGTCTACCAAAAGATGCATGTGCATGCTTAAAACGCGTTTTCGCACGAATCCGTGCGCGGGTGCTAAAAAGAGCAGCATCGGCATGCTTAGCACGTCGTTTGGTAGAAATCCACGTGCGCGTTCTGCCAAAAGCACCATTTGCATGCACATCTTGTGGTTTTGCAGAAAACTTCAATCTCGTCTACCAAAAGATGCATGTGCATGCTTAAAACGCGTTTTCGCACGAATCCGTGCGCGGGTGCTAAAAGGAGCAGCATCGGCATGCTTAGCACGTTGTTTGGTAGAAATCCACGTGCGCGTTCTGCGAAAAGCACCATTTGCATGCACATCTTGTGGTTTTGCAGAAAACTTCAATCTCGTCTACCAAAAGATGCATGTCCATGCTTAAAACGCGTTTTCGCACGAATCCGTGCGCGGGTGCTAAAAAGAGCAGCATCGGCATGCTTAGCACGTTGTTTGGTAGAAATCCACGTGCGCGTTCTGCGAAAAGCACCATTTGCATGCACATCTTGTGGTTTTGCAGAAAACTTCAATCTCGTCTACCAAAAGATGCATGTGCATGCTTAAAACGCGTTTTCGCACAAATCCGTGCGCGGGTGCTAAAAAGAGCAGCATCGGCATGCTTAGCACGTTGTTTGGTAGAAATCCACGTGGGCGTTCTGCGAAAAGCACCATTTGCATGCACATCTTGTGGTTTTGCAGAAAACTTCAATCTCGTCTACCAAAAGATGCATGTGCATGCTTAAAACGCGTTATCGCACGAATCCGTGCGCGGGTGCTAAAAAGAGCAGCATCGGCATGCTTAGCACGTCGTTTGGTAGAAATCCACGTGCGCGTTCTGCGAAAAGCACCATTTGCATGCACATCTTGTGGTTTTGCAGAAAACTTCAATCTCGTCTACCAAAAGATGCATGTGCATGCTTAAAACGCGTTTTCGCACAAATCCGTGCGCGGGTGCTAAAAAGAGCAGCATCGGCATGCTTAGCACGTCGTTTGGTAGAAATCCACGTGCGCGTTCTGCCAAAAGCACCATTTGCATGAACATCTTGTGGTTTTGCAGAAAACTTCATCCGCGTCTACCAAAAGATGCATGTGCATGCTTAAAACGCGTTTTCGCACAAATCCGTGCGCGGGTGCTAAAAAGAGCAGCATCGGCATGCTTAGCACGTCGTTTGGTAGAAATCCACGTGCGCGTTCTGCCAAAAGCACCATTTGCATGCACATCTTGTGGTTTTGCAGAAAACTTCATCCGCGTCTACCAAAAGATGCATGTGCATGTTTAAAACGCGTTTTCGCACAAATGCGTGCGCGGGTGCTAAAAAGAGCAGCATCGGCATGCTTAGCACGTCGTTTGGTAGAAATCCACGTGCGCGTTCTGCAAAAAGCACCATTTGCATGCACATCTTGTGGTTTTGCAGAAAACTTCATCCGCGTCTACCAAAAGATGCATGTGCATGCTTAAAACGCGTTTTCGCACAAATCCGTGCGCGGGTGCTAAAAAGAGCAGCATCGGCATGCTTAGCACGTTGTTTGGTAGAAATCCACGTGCGCGTTCTGCGAAAAGCACCATTTGCATGCACATCTTGTGGTTTTGCAGAAAACTTCAATCTCGTCTACCAAAAGATGCATGTGCATGCTTAAAACGCGTTTTCGCACGAATCCGTGAGCGGGTGCTAAAAAGAGCAGCATCGGCATGCTTAGCACGTTGTTTGGTAGAAATCCACGTGCGCGTTCTGCGAAAGGCACCATTTGCATGCACATCTTGTGGTTTTGCAGAAAACTTCAATCTCGTCTACCAAAAGATGCATGTGCATGCTTAAAACGCGTTTTCGCACGAATCCGTGCGCGGGTGCTAAAAAGAGCAGCATCGGCATGCTTAGCACGTTGTTTGGTAGAAATCCACGTGCGCGTTCTGCGAAAAGCACCATTTGCATGCACATCTTGTGGTTTTGCAGAAAACTTCAATCTCGTCTACCAAAAGATGCATGTGCATGCTTAAAACGCGTTTTCGCACGAATCCGTGCGCGGGTGCTAAAAAGAGCAGCATCGGCATGCTTAGCACGTTGTTTGGTAGAAATCCACGTGCGCGTTCTGCGAAAAGCACCATTTGCATGCACATCTTGTGGTTTTGCAGAAAACTTCAATCTCGTCTACCAAAAGATGCATGTGCATGCTTAAAACGCGTTTTCGCACGAATCCGTGCGCGGGTGCTAGAAAGAGCAGCATCGGCATGCTTAGCACGTTGATTGGTAGAAATACACGTGCGCGTTCTGCGAAAAGCACCATTTGCATGCACATCTTGTGGTTTTGCAGAAAACTTCAATCTCGTCTACCAAAAGATGCATGTGCATGCTTAAAACGCGTTTTCGCACAAATCCGTGCGCGGGTGCTAAAAAGAGCAGCATCGGCATGCTTAGCACGTTGTTTGGTAGAAATCCACGTGGGCGTTCTGCGAAAAGCACCATTTGCATGCACATCTTGTGGTTTTGCAGAAAACTTCAATCTCGTCTACCAAAAGATGCATGTGCATGCTTAAAACGCGTTTTCGCACGAATCCGTGCGCGGGTGCTAAAAAGAGCAGCATCGGCATGCTTAGCACGTCGTTTGGTAGAAATCCACGTGTGCGTTCTGCCAAGAGCACCATTTGCATGCACATCTTGTGGTTTTGCAGAAAACTTCATCCGCGTCTACCAAAAGATGCATGTGCATGCTTAAAACGCGTTTTCGCACGAATCCGTGCGCGGGTGCTAAAAAGAGCAGCATCGGCATGCTTAGCACGTCGTTTGGTAGAAATCCACGTGCGCGTTCTGCCAAAAGCACCATTTGCATGCACATCTTGTGGTTTTGCAGAAAACTTCAATCTCGTCTACCAAAAGATGCATGTGCATGCTTAAAACGCGTTTTCGCACGAATCCGTGCGCGGGTGCTAAAAGGAGCAGCATCGGCATGCTTAGCACGTTGTTTGGTAGAAATCCACGTGCGCGTTCTGCGAAAAGCACCATTTGCATGCACATCTTGTGGTTTTGCAGAAAACTTCAATCTCGTCTACCAAAAGATGCATGTCCATGCTTAAAACGCGTTTTCGCACGAATCCGTGCGCGGGTGCTAAAAAGAGCAGCATCGGCATGCTTAGCACGTCGTTTGGTAGAAATCCACGTGCGCGTTCTGCGAAAAGCACCATTTGCATGCACATCTTGTGGTTTTGCAGAAAACTTCAATCTCGTCTACCAAAAGATGCATGTGCATGCTTAAAACGCGTTTTCGCACAAATCCGTGCGCGGGTGCTAAAAAGAGCAGCATCGGCATGCTTAGCACGTCGTTTGGTAGAAATCCACGTGCGCGTTCTGCCAAAAGCCCCATTTGCATGAACATCTTGTGGTTTTGCAGAAAACTTCATCCGCGTCTACCAAAAGATGCATGTGCATGCTTAAAACGCGTTTTCGCACAAATCCGTGCGCGGGTGCTAAAAAGAGCAGCATCGGCATGCTTAGCACGTCGTTTGGTAGAAATCCACGTGCGCGTTCTGCCAAAAGCACCATTTGCATGCACATCTTGTGGTTTTGCAGAAAACTTCATCCGCGTCTACCAAAAGATGCATGTGCATGCTTAAAACGCGTTTTCGCACGAATCCGTGCGCGGGTGCTAAAAAGAGCAGCATCGGCATGCTTAGCACGTTGTTTGGTAGAAATCTACGTGGGCGTTCTGCGAAAAGCACCATTTGCATGCACATCTTGTGGTTTTGCAGAAAACTTCAATCTCGTCTACCAAAAGATGCATGTGCATGCTTAAAACGCGTTTTCGCACGAATCCGTGCGCGGGTGCTAAAAAGAGCAGCATCGGCATGCTTAGCACGTCGTTTGGTAGAAATCCACGTGCGCGTTCTGCGAAAGGCACCATTTGCATGCACATCTTGTGGTTTTGCAGAAAACTTCAATCTCGTCTACCAAAAGATGCATGTGCATGCTTAAAACGCCTTTTCGCACGAATCCGTGCGCGGGTGCTCAAAAGAG
Source organism: Dermacentor andersoni (assembly GCF_023375885.2). Lineage (NCBI taxonomy): Eukaryota > Metazoa > Arthropoda > Arachnida > Ixodida > Ixodidae > Dermacentor > Dermacentor andersoni. The sequence goes on along the minus strand of NW_027315183.1, from coordinate 14,932 downwards.
CAGCATCGGCATGCTTAGCCCGTTGTTTGGTAGAAATCCATGTGCGCGTTCTGCGAAAAGCACCATTTGCATGCACATCTTGTGGTTTTGCAGAAAACTTCATCCGCGTCTACCAAAAGATGCATGTGCATGCTTAAAACGCGTTTTCGCACGAATCCGTGCGCGGGTGCTAAAAAGAGCAGCATCGGCATGCTTAGCACGTTGTTTGGTAGAAATCCACGTGCGCGTTCTGCGAAAGGCACCATTTGCATGCACATCTTGTGGTTTTGCAGAAAACTTCAATCTCGTCTACCAAAAGATGCATGTGCATGCTTAAAACGCGTTTTCGCACAAATGCGTGCGCGGGTGCTAAAAAGAGCAGCATCGGCATGCTTAGCACGTCGTTTGGTAGAAATCCACGTGCGCGTTCTGCAAAAAGCACCATTTGCATGCACATCTTGTGGTTTTGCAGAAAACTTCATCCGCGTCTACCAAAAGATGCATGTGCATGTTTAAAACGCGTTTTCGCACAAATGCGTGCGCGGGTGCTAAAAAGAGCAGCATCGGCATGCTTAGCACGTCGTTTGGTAGAAATCCACGTGCGCGTTCTGCAAAAAGCACCATTTGCATGCACATCTTGTGGTTTTGCAGAAAACTTCATCCGCGTCTACCAAAAGATGCATGTGCATGCTTAAAACGCGTTTTCGCACAAATGCGTGTGCGGGTGCTAAAAAGAGCAGCATCGGCATGCTTAGCACGTCGTTTGGTAGAAATCCACGTGCGCGTTCTGCCAAAAGCACCATTTGCATGCACATCTTGTGGTTTTGCAGAAAACTTCATCCGCGTCTACCAAAAGATGCATGTGCATGCTTAAAACGCATTTTCGCACAAATCCGTGCGCGGGTGCTAAAAAGAGCAGCATCGGCAAGCTTAGCACGTCGTTTGGTAGAAATCCACGTGCGCGTTCTGCAAAAAGCACCATTTGCATGCACATCTTGTGGTTTTGCAGAAAACTTCATCCGCGTCTACCAAAAGATGCATGTGCATGCTTAAAACGCGTTTTCGCACAAATGCGTGCGCGGGTGCTAAAAAGAGCAGCATCGGCATGCTTAGCACGTCGTTTGGTAGAAATCCACGTGCGCGTTCTGCCAAAAGCACCATTTGCATGCACATCTTGTGGTTTTGCAGAAAACTTCATCCGCGTCTACCAAAAGATGCATGTGCATGCTTAAAACGCGTTTTCGCACAAATCCGTGCGCGGGTGCTAAAAAGAGCAGCATCGGCATGCTTAGCACGTCGTTTGGTAGAAATCCACGTGCGCGTTCTGCAAAAAGCACCATTTGCATGCACATCTTGTGGTTTTGCAGAAAACTTCATCCGCGTCTACCAAAAGATGCATGTGCATGCTTAAAACGCGTTTTCGCACAAATGCGTGCGCGGGTGCTAAAAAGAGCAGCATCGGCATGCTTAGCACGTCGTTTGGTAGAAATCCACGTGCGCGTTCTGCCAAAAGCACCATTTGCATGCACATCTTGTGGTTTTGCAGAAAACTTCATCCGCGTCTACCAAAAGATGCATGTGCATGCTTAAAACGCATTTTCGCACAAATCCGTGCGCGGGTGCTAAAAAGAGCAGCATCGGCAAGCTTAGCACGTCGTTTGGTAGAAATCCACGTGCGCGTTCTGCAAAAAGCACCATTTGCATGCACATCTTGTGGTTTTGCAGAAAACTTCATCCGCGTCTACCAAAAGATGCATGTGCATGCTTAAAACGCGTTTTCGCACAAATGCGTGCGCGGGTGCTAAAAAGAGCAGCATCGGCATGCTTAGCACGTCGTTTGGTAGAAATCCACGTGCGCGTTCTGCCAAAAGCACCATTTGCATGCACATCTTGTGGTTTTGCAGAAAACTTCATCCGCGTCTACCAAAAGATGCATGTGCATGCTTAAAACGCGTTTTCGCACAAATCCGTGCGCGGGTGCTAAAAAGAGCAGCATCGGCATGCTTAGCACGTCGTTTGGTAGAAATCCACGTGCGCGTTCTGCAAAAAGCACCATTTGCATGCACATCTTGTGGTTTTGCAGAAAACTTCATCCGCGTCTACCAAAAGATGCATGTGCATGCTTAAAACGCGTTTTCGCACAAATGCGTGCGCGGGTGCTAAAAAGAGCAGCATCGGCATTCTTAGCACGTCGTTTGGTAGAAATCCACGTGCGCGTTCTGCAAAAAGCACCATTTGCATGCACATGTTGTGGTTTTGCAGAAAACTTCATCCGGTTTCTACCAAAAGATGCATGTGCATGCTTAAAACGCGTTTTCGCACAAATGCGTGCGCGGGTGCTAAAAAGAGCAGCATCGGCATGCTTAGCACGTCGTTTAGTAGAAATCCACGTGCGCGTTCTGCCAAAAGCACCATTTGCATGCACATCTTGTGGTTTTGCAGAAAACTTCATCCGCGTCTACCAAAAGATGCATGTGCATGCTTAAAACGCGTTTTCGCACAAATCCGTGCGCGGGTGCTAAAAAGAGCAGCATCGGCATGCTTAGCACGTCGTTTGGTAGAAATCCACGTGCGCGTTCTGCAAAAAGCACCATTTGCATGCACATCTTGTGGTTTTGCAGAAAACTTCATCCGCGTCTACCAAAAGATGCATGTGCATGCTTAAAACGCGTTTTCGCACAAATGCGTGCGCGGGTGCTAAAAATAGCAGCATCGGCATGCCTAGCACGTCGTTTGGTAGAAATCCACGTGCGCGTTCTGCAAAAAGCACCATTTGCATGCACATCTTGTGGTTTTGCAGAAAACTTCATCCGCGTCTACCAAAAGATGCATGTGCATGCTTAAAACGCGTTTTCGCACAAATGCGTGCGCGGGTGCTAAAAAGAGCAGCATCGGCAAGCTTAGCACGTCATTTGGTAGAAATCCACGTGCGCGTTCTGCCAAAAGCACCATTTGCATGCACATCTTGTGGTTTTGCAGAAAACTTCATCCGCGTCTACCAAAAGATGCATGTGCATGCTTAAAACGCGTTTTCGCACAAATCCGTGCGCGGGTGCTAAAAAGAGCAGCATCGGCATGCTTAGCACGTCGTTTGGTAGAAATCCACGTGCGCGTTCTGCAAAAAGCACCATTTGCATGCACATCTTGTGGTTTTGCAGAAAACTTCATCCGCGTCTACCAAAAGATGCATGTGCATGTTTAAAACGCGTTTTCGCACAAATGCGTGCGCGGGTGCTAAAAAGAGCAGCATCGGCATGCTTAGCACGTCGTTTGGTAGAAATCCACGTGCGCGTTCTGCAAAAAGCACCATTTGCATGCACATCTTGTGGTTTTGCAGAAAACTTCATCCGCGTCTACCAAAAGATGCATGTGCCTGCTTAAAACGCGTTTTCGCACAAATCCGTGCGCGGGTGCTAAAAAGAGCAGCATCGGCATGCTTAGCACGTCGTTTGGTAGAAATCCACGTGCGCGTTCTGCAAAAAGCACCATTTGCATGCACATCTTGTGGTTTTGCAGAAAACTTCATCCGCGTCTACCAAAAGATGCATGTGCATGCTTAAAACGCATTTTCGCACAAATCCGTGCGCGGGTGCTAAAAAGAGCAGCATCGGCAAGCTTAGCACGTCGTTTGGTAGAAATCCACGTGCGCGTTCTGCAAAAAGCACCATTTGCATGCACATCTTGTGGTTTTGCAGAAAACTTCATCCGCGTCTACCAAAAGATGCATGTGCATGTTTAAAACGCGTTTTCGCACAAATGCGTGCGCGGGTGCTAAAAAGAGCAGCATCGGCATGCTTAGCACGTCGTTTGGTAGAAATCCACGTGCGCGTTCTGCAAAAAGCACCATTTGCATGCACATCTTGTGGTTTTGCAGAAAACTTCATCCGCGTCTACCAAAAGATGCATGTGCATGCTTAAAACGCGTTTTCGCACAAATGCGTGTGCGGGTGCTAAAAAGAGCAGCATCGGCATGCTTAGCACGTCGTTTGGTAGAAATCCACGTGCGCGTTCTGCCAAAAGCACCATTTGCATGCACATCTTGTGGTTTTGCAGAAAACTTCATCCGCGTCTACCAAAAGATGCATGTGCATGCTTAAAACGCATTTTCGCACAAATCCGTGCGCGGGTGCTAAAAAGAGCAGCATCGGCAAGCTTAGCACGTCGTTTGGTAGAAATCCACGTGCGCGTTCTGCAAAAAGCACCATTTGCATGCACATCTTGTGGTTTTGCAGAAAACTTCATCCGCGTCTACCAAAAGATGCATGTGCATGCTTAAAACGCGTTTTCGCACAAATGCGTGCGCGGGTGCTAAAAAGAGCAGCATCGGCATGCTTAGCACGTCGTTTGGTAGAAATCCACGTGCGCGTTCTGCCAAAAGCACCATTTGCATGCACATCTTGTGGTTTTGCAGAAAACTTCATCCGCGTCTACCAAAAGATGCATGTGCATGCTTAAAACGCGTTTTCGCACAAATCCGTGCGCGGGTGCTAAAAAGAGCAGCATCGGCATGCTTAGCACGTCGTTTGGTAGAAATCCACGTGCGCGTTCTGCAAAAAGCACCATTTGCATGCACATCTTGTGGTTTTGCAGAAAACTTCATCCGCGTCTACCAAAAGATGCATGTGCATGCTTAAAACGCGTTTTCGCACAAATGCGTGCGCGGGTGCTAAAAAGAGCAGCATCGGCATGCTTAGCACGTCGTTTGGTAGAAATCCACGTGCGCGTTCTGCCAAAAGCACCATTTGCATGCACATCTTGTGGTTTTGCAGAAAACTTCATCCGCGTCTACCAAAAGATGCATGTGCATGCTTAAAACGCATTTTCGCACAAATCCGTGCGCGGGTGCTAAAAAGAGCAGCATCGGCAAGCTTAGCACGTCGTTTGGTAGAAATCCACGTGCGCGTTCTGCAAAAAGCACCATTTGCATGCACATCTTGTGGTTTTGCAGAAAACTTCATCCGCGTCTACCAAAAGATGCATGTGCATGCTTAAAACGCGTTTTCGCACAAATGCGTGCGCGGGTGCTAAAAAGAGCAGCATCGGCATGCTTAGCACGTCGTTTGGTAGAAATCCACGTGCGCGTTCTGCCAAAAGCACCATTTGCATGCACATCTTGTGGTTTTGCAGAAAACTTCATCCGCGTCTACCAAAAGATGCATGTGCATGCTTAAAACGCGTTTTCGCACAAATCCGTGCGCGGGTGCTAAAAAGAGCAGCATCGGCATGCTTAGCACGTCGTTTGGTAGAAATCCACGTGCGCGTTCTGCAAAAAGCACCATTTGCATGCACATCTTGTGGTTTTGCAGAAAACTTCATCCGCGTCTACCAAAAGATGCATGTGCATGCTTAAAACGCGTTTTCGCACAAATGCGTGCGCGGGTGCTAAAAAGAGCAGCATCGGCATTCTTAGCACGTCGTTTGGTAGAAATCCACGTGCGCGTTCTGCAAAAAGCACCATTTGCATGCACATGTTGTGGTTTTGCAGAAAACTTCATCCGGTTTCTACCAAAAGATGCATGTGCATGCTTAAAACGCGTTTTCGCACAAATGCGTGCGCGGGTGCTAAAAAGAGCAGCATCGGCATGCTTAGCACGTCGTTTAGTAGAAATCCACGTGCGCGTTCTGCCAAAAGCACCATTTGCATGCACATCTTGTGGTTTTGCAGAAAACTTCATCCGCGTCTACCAAAAGATGCATGTGCATGCTTAAAACGCGTTTTCGCACAAATCCGTGCGCGGGTGCTAAAAAGAGCAGCATCGGCATGCTTAGCACGTCGTTTGGTAGAAATCCACGTGCGCGTTCTGCAAAAAGCACCATTTGCATGCACATCTTGTGGTTTTGCAGAAAACTTCATCCGCGTCTACCAAAAGATGCATGTGCATGCTTAAAACGCGTTTTCGCACAAATGCGTGCGCGGGTGCTAAAAATAGCAGCATCGGCATGCCTAGCACGTCGTTTGGTAGAAATCCACGTGCGCGTTCTGCAAAAAGCACCATTTGCATGCACATCTTGTGGTTTTGCAGAAAACTTCATCCGCGTCTACCAAAAGATGCATGTGCATGCTTAAAACGCGTTTTCGCACAAATGCGTGCGCGGGTGCTAAAAAGAGCAGCATCGGCAAGCTTAGCACGTCATTTGGTAGAAATCCACGTGCGCGTTCTGCCAAAAGCACCATTTGCATGCACATCTTGTGGTTTTGCAGAAAACTTCATCCGCGTCTACCAAAAGATGCATGTGCATGCTTAAAACGCGTTTTCGCACAAATCCGTGCGCGGGTGCTAAAAAGAGCAGCATCGGCATGCTTAGCACGTCGTTTGGTAGAAATCCACGTGCGCGTTCTGCAAAAAGCACCATTTGCATGCACATCTTGTGGTTTTGCAGAAAACTTCATCCGCGTCTACCAAAAGATGCATGTGCATGTTTAAAACGCGTTTTCGCACAAATGCGTGCGCGGGTGCTAAAAAGAGCAGCATCGGCATGCTTAGCACGTCGTTTGGTAGAAATCCACGTGCGCGTTCTGCAAAAAGCACCATTTGCATGCACATCTTGTGGTTTTGCAGAAAACTTCATCCGCGTCTACCAAAAGATGCATGTGCCTGCTTAAAACGCGTTTTCGCACAAATCCGTGCGCGGGTGCTAAAAAGAGCAGCATCGGCATGCTTAGCACGTCGTTTGGTAGAAATCCACGTGCGCGTTCTGCAAAAAGCACCATTTGCATGCACATCTTGTGGTTTTGCAGAAAACTTCATCCGCGTCTACCAAAAGATGCATGTGCATGCTTAAAACGCATTTTCGCACAAATCCGTGCGCGGGTGCTAAAAAGAGCAGCATCGGCAAGCTTAGCACGTCGTTTGGTAGAAATCCACGTGCGCGTTCTGCAAAAAGCACCATTTGCATGCACATCTTGTGGTTTTGCAGAAAACTTCATCCGCGTCTACCAAAAGATGCATGTGCATGCTTAAAACGCGTTTTCGCACAAATGCGTGCGCGGGTGCTAAAAAGAGCAGCATCGGCATGCTTAGCACGTCGTTTGGTAGAAATCCACGTGCGCGTTCTGCCAAAAGCACCATTTGCATGCACATCTTGTGGTTTTGCAGAAAACTTCATCCGCGTCTACCAAAAGATGCATGTGCATGCTTAAAACGCGTTTTCGCACAAATCCGTGCGCGGGTGCTAAAAAGAGCAGCATCGGCATGCTTAGCACGTCGTTTGGTAGAAATCCACGTGCGCGTTCTGCAAAAAGCACGATTTGCATGCACATCTTGTGGTTTTGCAGAAAACTTCATCCGCGTCTACCAAAAGATGCATGTGCATGCTTAAAACGCGTTTTCGCACAAATACGTGCGCGGGTGCTAAAAAGAGCAGCATCGGCATGCTTAGCACGTCGTTTGGTAGAAATCCACGTGCGCGTTCTGCCAAAAGCACCATTTGCATGCACATCTTGTGGTTTTGCAGAAAACTTCATCCGCGTCTACCAAAAGATGCATGTGCATGCTTAAAACGCATTTTCGCACAAATCCGTGCGCGGGTGCTAAAAAGAGCAGCATCGGCAAGCTTAGAACGTCGTTTGGTAGGAATCCACGTGCGCGTTCTGCAAAAAGCACCATTTGCATGCACATCTTGTGGTTTTGCAGAAAACTTCATCCGCGTCTACCAAAAGATGCATGTGCATGCTTAAAACGCGTTTTCGCACAAATGCGTGCGCGGGTGCTAAAAAGAGCAGCATCGGCATGCTTAGCACGTCGTTTGGTAGAAATCCACGTGCGCGTTCTGCCAAAAGCACCATTTGCATGCACATCTTGTGGTTTTGCAGAAAACTTCATCCGCGTCTACCAAAAGATGCATGTGCATGCTTAAAACGCGTTTTCGCACAAATCCGTGCGCGGGTGCTAAAAAGAGCAGCGTCGGCATGCTTAGCACGTCGTTTGGTAGAAATCCACGTGCGCGTTCTGCAAAAAGCACCATTTGCATGCACATCTTGTGGTTTTGCAGAAAACTTCATCCGCGTCTACCAAAAGATGCATGTGCATGCTTAAAACGCGTTTTCGCACAAATGCGTGCGCGGGTGCTAAAAAGAGCAGCATCGGCATGCTTAGCACGTCGTTTGGTAGAAATCCACGTGCGCGTTCTGCCAAAAGCACCATTTGCATGCACATCTTGTGGTTTTGCAGAAAACTTCATCCGCGTCTACCAAAAGATGCATGTGCATGCTTAAAACGCATTTTCGCACAAATCCGTGCGCGGGTGCTAAAAAGAGCAGCATCGGCAAGCTTAGCACGTCGTTTGGTAGAAATCCACGTGCGCGTTCTGCAAAAAGCACCATTTGCATGCACATCTTGTGGTTTTGCAGAAAACTTCATCCGCGTCTACCAAAAGATGCATGTGCATGCTTAAAACGCGTTTTCGCACAAATGCGTGCGCGGGTGCTAAAAAGAGCAGCATCGGCATGCTTAGCACGTCGTTTGGTAGAAATCCACGTGCGCGTTCTGCCAAAAGCACCATTTGCATGCACATCTTGTGGTTTTGCAGAAAACTTCATCCGCGTCTACCAAAAGATGCATGTGCATGCTTAAAACGCGTTTTCGCACAAATCCGTGCGCGGGTGCTAAAAAGAGCAGCATCGGCATGCTTAGCACGTCGTTTGGTAGAAATCCACGTGCGCGTTCTGCAAAAAGCACCATTTGCATGCACATCTTGTGGTTTTCCAGAAAACTTCATCCGCGTCTACCAAAAGATGCATGTGCATGCTTAAAACGCGTTTTCGCACAAATGCGTGCGCGGGTGCTAAAAAGAGCAGCATCGGCATTCTTAGCACGTCGTTTGGTAGAAATCCACGTGCGCGTTCTGCAAAAAGCACCATTTGCATGCACATGTTGTGGTTTTGCAGAAAACTTCATCCGGTTTCTACCAAAAGATGCATGTGCATGCTTAAAACGCGTTTTCGCACAAATGCGTGCGCGGGTGCTAAAAAGAGCAGCATCGGCATGCTTAGCACGTCGTTTGGTAGAAATCCACGTGCGCGTTCTGCCAAAAGCACCATTTGCATGCACATCTTGTGGTTTTGCAGAAAACTTCATCCGCGTCTACCAAAAGATGCATGTGCATGCTTAAAACGCGTTTTCGCACAAATCCGTGCGCGGGTGCTAAAAAGAGCAGCATCGGCATGCTTAGCACGTCGTTTGGTAGAAATCCACGTGCGCGTTCTGCAAAAAGCACCATTTGCATGCACATCTTGTGGTTTTGCAGAAAACTTCATCCGCGTCTACCAAAAGATGCATGTGCATGCTTAAAACGCGTTTTCGCACAAATGCGTGCGCGGGTGCTAAAAATAGCAGCATCGGCATGCCTAGCACGTCGTTTGGTAGAAATCCACGTGCGCGTTCTGCAAAAAGCACCATTTGCATGCACATCTTGTGGTTTTGCAGAAAACTTCATCCGCGTCTACCAAAAGATGCATGTGCATGCTTAAAACGCGTTTTCGCACAAATGCGTGCGCGGGTGCTAAAAAGAGCAGCATCGGCATGCTTAGCACGTCGTTTGGTAGAAATCCACGTGCGCGTTCTGCCAAAAGCACCATTTGCATGCACATCTTGTGGTTTTGCAGAAAACTTCATCCGCGTCTACCAAAAGATGCATGTGCATGCTTAAAACGCGTTTTCGCACAAATCCGTGCGCGGGTGCTAAAAAGAGCAGCATCGGCATGCTTAGCACGTCGTTTGGTAGAAATCCATGTGCGCGTTCTGCGAAAAGCACCATTTGCATGCACATCTTGTGGTTTTGCAGAAAACTTCAATCTCGTCTACCAAAAGATGCATGTGCATGCTTAAAACGCGTTTTCGCACAAATGCGTGCGCGGGTGCTAAAAAGAGCAGCATCGGCATGCTTAGCACGTCGTTTGGTAGAAATCCACGTGCGCGTTCTGCAAAAAGCACCATTTGCATGCACATCTTGTGGTTTTGCAGAAAACTTCATCCGCGTCTACCAAAAGATGCATGTGCATGTTTAAAACGCGTTTTCGCACAAATGCGTGCGCGGGTGCTAAAAAGAGCAGCATCGGCATGCTTAGCACGTCGTTTGGTAGAAATCCACGTGCGCGTTCTGCAAAAAGCACCATTTGCATGCACATCTTGTGGTTTTGCAGAAAACTTCATCCGCGTCTACCAAAAGATGCATGTGCATGCTTAAAACGCGTTTTCGCACAAATGCGTGCGCGGGTGCTAAAAAGAGCAGCATCGGCATGCTTAGCACGTCGTTTGGTAGAAATCCACGTGCGCGTTCTGCCAAAAGCACCATTTGCATGCACATCTTGTGGTTTTGCAGAAAACTTCATCCGCGTCTACCAAAAGATGCATGTGCATGCTTAAAACGCATTTTCGCACAAATCCGTGCGCGGGTGCTAAAAAGAGCAGCATCGGCAAGCTTAGCACGTCGTTTGGTAGAAATCCACGTGCGCGTTCTGCAAAAAGCACCATTTGCATGCACATCTTGTGGTTTTGCAGAAAACTTCATCCGCGTCTACCAAAAGATGCATGTGCATGCTTAAAACGCGTTTTCGCACAAATGCGTGCGCGGGTGCTAAAAAGAGCAGCATCGGCATGCTTAGCACGTCGTTTGGTAGAAATCCACGTGCGCGTTCTGCCAAAAGCACCATTTGCATGCACATCTTGTGGTTTTGCAGAAAACTTCATCCGCGTCTACCAAAAGATGCATGTGCATGCTTAAAACGCGTTTTCGCACAAATCCGTGCGCGGGTGCTAAAAAGAGCAGCATCGGCATGCTTAGCACGTCGTTTGGTAGAAATCCACGTGCGCGTTCTGCAAAAAGCAGAATTTGCATGCACATCTTGTGGTTTTGCAGAAAACTTCATCCGCGTCTACCAAAAGATGCATGTGCATGCTTAAAACGCGTTTTCGCACAAATGCGTGCGCGGGTGCTAAAAAGAGCAGCATCGGCATGCTTAGCACGTCGTTTGGTAGAAATCCACGTGCGCGTTCTGCCAAAAGCACCATTTGCATGCACATCTTGTGGTTTTGCAGAAAACTTCATCCGCGTCTACCAAAAGATGCATGTGCATGCTTAAAACGCATTTTCGCACAAATCCGTGCGCGGGTGCTAAAAAGAGCAGCATCGGCAAGCTTAGCACGTCGTTTGGTAGAAATCCACGTGCGCGTTCTGCAAAAAGCACCATTTGCATGCACATCTTGTGGTTTTGCAGAAAACTTCATCCGCGTCTACCAAAAGATGCATGTGCATGCTTAAAACGCGTTTTCGCACAAATGCGTGCGCGGGTGCTAAAAAGAGCAGCATCGGCATGCTTAGCACGTCGTTTGGTAGAAATCCACGTGCGCGTTCTGCCAAAAGCACCATTTGCATGCACATCTTGTGGTTTTGCAGAAAACTTCATCCGCGTCTACCAAAAGATGCATGTGCATGCTTAAAACGCGTTTTCGCACAAATCCGTGCGCGGGTGCTAAAAAGAGCAGCATCGGCATGCTTAGCACGTCGTTTGGTAGAAATCCACGTGCGCGTTCTGCAAAAAGCACCATTTGCATGCACATCTTGTGGTTTTGCAGAAAACTTCATCCGCGTCTACCAAAAGATGCATGTGCATGCTTAAAACGCGTTTTCGCACAAATCCGTGCGCGGGTGCTAAAAAGAGCAGCATCGGCATGCTTAGCACGTCGTTTGGTAGAAATCCACGTGCGCGTTCTGCAAAAAGCACCATTTGCATGCACATCTTGTGGTTTTGCAGAAAACTTCATCCGCGTCTACCAAAAGATGCATGTGCATGTTTAAAACGCGTTTTCGCACAAATGCGTGCGCGGGTGCTAAAAAGAGCAGCATCGGCATGCTTAGCACGTCGTTTGGTAGAAATCCACGTGCGCGTTCTGCAAAAAGCACCATTTGCATGCACATCTTGTGGTTTTGCAGAAAACTTCATCCGCGTCTACCAAAAGATGCATGTGCCTGCTTAAAACGCGTTTTCGCACAAATCCGTGCGCGGGTGCTAAAAAGAGCAGCATCGGCATGCTTAGCACGTCGTTTGGTAGAAATCCACGTGCGCGTTCTGCAAAAAGCACCATTTGCATGCACATCTTGTGGTTTTGCAGAAAACTTCATCCGCGTCTACCAAAAGATGCATGTGCATGCTTAAAACGCATTTTCGCACAAATCCGTGCGCGGGTGCTAAAAAGAGCAGCATCGGCAAGCTTAGCACGTCGTTTGGTAGAAATCCACGTGCGCGTTCTGCAAAAAGCACCATTTGCATGCACATCTTGTGGTTTTGCAGAAAACTTCATCCGCGTCTACCAAAAGATGCATGTGCATGCTTAAAACGCGTTTTCGCACAAATGCGTGCGCGGGTGCTAAAAAGAGCAGCATCGGCATGCTTAGCACGTCGTTTGGTAGAAATCCACGTGCGCGTTCTGCCAAAAGCACCATTTGCATGCACATCTTGTGGTTTTGCAGAAAACTTCATCCGCGTCTACCAAAAGATGCATGTGCATGCTTAAAACGCGTTTTCGCACAAATCCGTGCGCGGGTGCTAAAAAGAGCAGCATCGGCATGCTTAGCACGTCGTTTGGTAGAAATCCACGTGCGCGTTCTGCAAAAAGCACGATTTGCATGCACATCTTGTGGTTTTGCAGAAAACTTCATCCGCGTCTACCAAAAGATGCATGTGCATGCTTAAAACGCGTTTTCGCACAAATACGTGCGCGGGTGCTAAAAAGAGCAGCATCGGCATGCTTAGCACGTCGTTTGGTAGAAATCCACGTGCGCGTTCTGCCAAAAGCACCATTTGCATGCACATCTTGTGGTTTTGCAGAAAACTTCATCCGCGTCTACCAAAATATGCATGTGCATGCTTAAAACGCATTTTCGCACAAATCCGTGCGCGGGTGCTAAAAAGAGCAGCATCGGCAAGCTTAGCACGTCGTTTGGTAGAAATCCACGTGCGCGTTCTGCAAAAAGCACCATTTGCATGCACATCTTGTGGTTTTGCAGAAAACTTCATCCGCGTCTACCAAAAGATGCATGTGCATGCTTAAAACGCGTTTTCGCACAAATGCGTGCGCGGGTGCTAAAAAGAGCAGCATCGGCATGCTTAGCACGTCGTTTGGTAGAAATCCACGTGCGCGTTCTGCCAAAAGCACCATTTGCATGCACATCTTGTGGTTTTGCAGAAAACTTCATCCGCGTCTACCAAAAGATGCATGTGCATGCTTAAAACGCGTTTTCGCACAAATCCGTGCGCGGGTGCTAAAAAGAGCAGCGTCGGCATGCTTAGCACGTCGTTTGGTAGAAATCCACGTGCGCGTTCTGCAAAAAGCACCATTTGCATGCACATCTTGTGGTTTTGCAGAAAACTTCATCCGCGTCTACCAAAAGGTGCATGTGCATGCTTAAAACGCGTTTTCGCACAAATGCGTGCGCGGGTGCTAAAAAGAGCAGCATCGGCATGCTTAGCACGTCGTTTGGTAGAAATCCACGTGCGCGTTCTGCCAAAAGCACCATTTGCATGCACATCTTGTGGTTTTGCAGAAAACTTCATCCGCGTCTACCAAAAGATGCATGTGCATGCTTAAAACGCATTTTCGCACAAATCCGTGCGCGGGTGCTAAAAAGAGCAGCATCGGCAAGCTTAGCACGTCGTTTGGTAGAAATCCACGTGCGCGTTCTGCAAAAAGCACCATTTGCATGCACATCTTGTGGTTTTGCAGAAAACTTCATCCGCGTCTACCAAAAGATGCATGTGCATGTTTAAAACGCGTTTTCGCACAAATGCGTGCGCGGGTGCTAAAAAGAGCAGCATCGGCATGCTTAGCACGTCGTTTGGTAGAAATCCACGTGCGCGTTCTGCCAAAAGCACCATTTGCATGCACATCTTGTGGTTTTGCAGAAAACTTCATCCGCGTCTACCAAAAGATGCATGTGCATGCTTAAAACGCGTTTTCGCACAAATCCGTGCGCGGGTGCTAAAAAGAGCAGCATCGGCATGCTTAGCACGTCGTTTGGTAGAAATCCACGTGCGCGTTCTGCAAAAAGCACCATTTGCATGCACATCTTGTGGTTTTCCAGAAAACTTCATCCGCGTCTACCAAAAGATGCATGTGCATGCTTAAAACGCGTTTTCGCACAAATGCGTGCGCGGGTGCTAAAAAGAGCAGCATCGGCATTCTTAGCACGTCGTTTGGTAGAAATCCACGTGCGCGTTCTGCAAAAAGCACCATTTGCATGCACATGTTGTGGTTTTGCAGAAAACTTCATCCGGTTTCTACCAAAAGATGCATGTGCATGCTTAAAACGCGTTTTCGCACAAATGCGTGCGCGGGTGCTAAAAAGAGCAGCATCGGCATGCTTAGCACGTCGTTTGGTAGAAATCCACGTGCGCGTTCTGCCAAAAGCACCATTTGCATGCACATCTTGTGGTTTTGCAGAAAACTTCATCCGCGTCTACCAAAAGATGCATGTGCATGCTTAAAACGCGTTTTCGCACAAATCCGTGCGCGGGTGCTAAAAAGAGCAGCATCGGCATGCTTAGCACGTCGTTTGGTAGAAATCCAGGTGCGCGTTCTGCAAAAAGCACCATTTGCATGCACATCTTGTGGTTTTGCAGAAAACTTCATCCGCGTCTACCAAAAGATGCATGTGCATGCTTAAAACGCGTTTTCGCACAAATGCGTGCGCGGGTGCTAAAAATAGCAGCATCGGCATGCCTAGCACGTCGTTTGGTAGAAATCTACGTGCGCGTTCTGCAAAAAGCACCATTTGCATGCACATCTTGTGGTTTTGCAGAAAACTTCATCCGCGTCTACCAAAAGATGCATGTGCATGCTTAAAACGCGTTTTCGCACAAATGCGTGCGCGGGTGCTAAAAAGAGCAGCATCGGCATGCTTAGCACGTCGTTTGGTAGAATTCCACGTGCGCGTTCTGCCATCTGTCTCGCGTGTG
>NW_027315182.1:0-58097 GCF_023375885.2 Dermacentor andersoni | reverse complement strand
CAAAACCACAAGATGTGCATGCAAATGGTGCTTTTCGCAGAACGCGCACGTGGATTTCTACCAAACAACGTGCTAAGCATGCCGATGCTGCTCTTTTTAGCACCCGCGCACGGATTCGTGCGAAAACGCGTTTTAAGCATGCACATGCATCTTTTGGTAGACGCGGATGAAGTTTTCTGCAAAACCACAAGATGTGCATGCAAATGGTGCTTTTGGCAGAACGCGCACGTGGATTTCTACCAAACGACGTGCTAAGTATGCCGATGCTGTTCTTTTTAGCACCCGCGCACGGATTCGTGCGAAAACGCGTTTTAAGCATGCACATGCATCTTTTGGTAGACGCGGATGAAGTTTTCTACAAAACCACAAGATGTGCATGCAAATGGTGCTCTTGGCAGAACGCGCACGTGGATTTCTACCAAACGACGTGCTAAGCATGCCGATGCTGCTCTTTTTAGCACCCGCGCACGGATTTGTGCGAAAACGCGTTTTAAGCATGCACATGCATCTTTTGGTAGACGAGATTGAAGTTTTCTGCAAAACCACAAGATGTGCATGCAAATGGTGCTTTTCGCAGAAGGCGCACGTGGATTTCTACCAAACAACGTGCTAAGCATGCCGATGCTGCGCTTTTTAGCACCCGCGCACGGATTCGTGCGAAAACGCGTTTTAAGCATGCACATGCATCTTTTGGTAGACGAGATTGAAGTTTTCTGCAAAAGCACAAGATGTGCATGCAAATGGTGCTTTTCGCAGAACGCGCACGTGGATTTCTACCAAACAACGTGCTCAGCATGCCGATGCTGCTATTTTTAGCACCCGCGCACGGATTTGTGCGAAAACGGGTTTTAAGCATGCACATGCATCTTTTGGTAGACGAGATTGAAGTTTTCTGCAAAACCACAAGATGTGCATGCAAATGGTGCTTTTCGCAGAACGCGCACGTGGATTTCTACCAAACAACGTGCTAAGCATGCCGATGCTGCTCTTTTTAGCACCCGTGCACGGATTCGTGCGAAAACGCGTTTTAAGCATGCACATGCATCTTTTGGTAGACGCGGATGAAGTTTTCTGCAAAACCACAAGATGTGCATGCAAATGGTGCTCTTGGCAGAACGCGCACGTGGATTTCTACCAAACGACGTGCTAAGCATGCCGATGCTGCTCTTTTTAGCACCCGCGCACGGATTTGTGCGAAAACGCGTTTTAAGCATACACATGCATCTTTTGGTAGACGAGATTGAAGTTTTCTGCAAAACCACAAGATGTGCATGCAAATGGTGCTTTTCGCAGAACGCGCACGTGGATTTCTACCAAACAACGTGCTAAGCATGCCGATGCTGCTCTTTTTAGCACCCGCGCACGGATTCGTGCGAAAACGCGTTTTAAGCATGCACATGCATCTTTTGGTAGACGAGATTGAAGTTTTCTGCAAAACCACAAGATTTGCATGCAAATGGTGCTTTTCGCAGAACGCGCACGTGGATTTCTACCAAACAACGTGCTAAGCATGCCGATGCTGCTCTTTTTAGCACCCGCGCACGGATTCGTGCGAAAACGCGTTTTAAGCATGCACATGCATCTTTTGGTAGACGAGATTGAAGTTTTCTGCAAAACCACAAGATGTGCATGCAAATGGTGCTTTTCGCAGAACGCGCACGTGGATTTCTACCAAACAACGTGCTAAGCATGCCGATGCTGCTCTTTTTAGCACCCGCGCACGGATTCGTGCGAAAACGCGTTTTAAGCATGCACATGCATCTTTTGGTGGACGCGGATGAAGTTTTCTGCAAAACCACAAGATGTGCATGCAAATGGTGCTTTTGGCAGAACGCGCACGTGGATTTCTACCAAACGACGTGCTAAGCATGCCGATGCTGTTCTTTTTAGCACCCGCGCACGGATTCGTGCGAAAACGCGTTTTAAGCATGCACATGCATCTTTGGGTAGACGGGGATGAAGTTTTCTGCAAAACCACAAGATGTGCATGCAAATGGTGCTCTTGGCAGAACGCGCACGTGGATTTCTACCAAACGACGTGCTAAGCATGCCGATGCTGCTATTTTTAGCACCCGCGCACGGATTTGTGCGAAAACGCGTTTTAAGCATGCACATGCATCTTTTGGTAGACGAGATTGAAGTTTTCTGCAAAACCACAAGATGTGCATGCAAATGGTGCTTTTCGCAGAAGGCGCACGTGGATTTCTACCAAACAACGTGCTAAGCATGCCGATGCTGCTCTTTTTAGCACCCGCGCACGGATTCGTGCGAAAACGCGTTTTAAGCATGCACATGCATCTTTTGGTAGACGAGATTGAAGTTTTCTGCAAAAGCACAAGATGTGCATGCAAATGGTGCTTTTCGCAGAACGCGCACGTGGATTTCTACCAAACAACGTGCTAAGCATGCCGATGCTGCTCTTTTTAGCACCCGCGCACGGATTCGTGCGAAAAACGCGTTTTAAGCATGCACATGCATCTTTTGGTAGACGAGATTGAAGTTTTCTGCAAAAGCACAAGTTGTGCATGCAAATGGTGCTTTTCGCAAAACGCGCACGTGGATTTCTACCAAACAACGTGCTCAGCATGCCGATGCTGCTCTTTTTAGCACCCGCGCACGGATTCGTGCGAAAACGCGTTTTAAGCATGCACATGCATCTTTTGGTAGACGAGATTGAAGTTTTCTGCAAAACCACAAGATGTGCATGCAAATGGTGCTTTTGGCAGAACGCGCACAGAGGATTTCTACCAAACGACGTGCTAAGCATGCCGATGCTGCTCTTTTTAGCACCCGCGCACGGATTCGCGCGAAAACGCGTTTTAAGCATGCACATGCATCTTTTGGTAGACGCGGATTAAGTTTTCTGCAAAACCACAAGATGTGCATGCAAATGGTGCTTTTGGCAGAACGCGCACATGGATTTCTACCAAACGACTTGCTAAGCATGCCGATGCTGCTATTTTTAGCACCCGCGCACGGATTTGTGCGAAAACGCGTTTTAAGCATGCACATGCATCTTTTGGTAGACGAGATTGAAGTTTTCTGCAAAACCACAAGATGTGCATGCAAATGGTGCTTTTCGCAGAACGCGCACGTGGATTTCTACCAAACAACGTGCTAAGCATGCCGATGCTGCTCTTTTTAGCACCCGTGCACGGATTCGTGCGAAAACGCGTTTTAAGCATGCACATGCATCTTTTGGTAGACGCGGATGAAGTTTTCTGCAAAACCACAAGATGTGCATGCAAATGGTGCTCTTGGCAGAACGCGCACGTGGATTTCTACCAAACGACGTGCTAAGCATGCCGATGCTGCTCTTTTTAGCACCCGCGCACGGATTTGTGCGAAAACGCGTTTTAAGCATGCACATGCATCTTTTGGTAGACGAGATTGAAGTTTTCTGCAAAACCACAAGATGTGCACGCAAATGGTGCTTTTCGCAGAACGCGCACGTGGATTTCTACCAAACAACGTGCTAAGCATGCCGATGCTGCTCTTTTTAGCACCCGCGCACGGATTCGTGCGAAAACGCGTTTTAAGCATGCACATGCATCTTTTGGTAGACGAGATTGAAGTTTTCTGCAAAACCACAAGATTTGCATGCAAATGGTGCTTTTCGCAGAACGCGCACGTGGATTTCTACCAAACAACGTGCTAAGCATGCCGATGCTGCTCTTTTTAGCACCCGCGCACGGATTCGTGCGAAAACGCGTTTTAAGCATGCACATGCATCTTTTGGTAGACGAGATTGAAGTTTTCTGCAAAAGCACAAGATGTGCATGCAAATGGTGCTTTTCGCAGAACGCGCACGTGGATTTCTACCAAACAACGTGCTAAGCATGCCGATGCTGCTCTTTTTAGCACCCGCGCACGGATTCGAGCGAAAACGCGTTTTAAGCATGCACATGCATCTTTTGATAGACGAGATTGAAGTTTTCTGCAAAACCACAAGATGTGCATGCAAATGGTGCTTTTCGCAGAACGCGCACGTGGATTTCTACCAAACAACGTGCTAAGCATGCCGATGCTGCTCTTTTTAGCACCCGCGCACGGATTCGTGCGAAAACGCGTTTTAAGCATGCACATGCATCTTTTGGTAGACGCGGATGAAGTTTTCTGCAAAACCACAAGATGTGCATGCAAATGGTGCTTTTGGCAGAACGCGCACGTGGATTTCTACCAAACGACGTGCTAAGTATGCCGATGCTGTTCTTTTTAGCACCCGCGCACGGATTCGTGCGAAAACGCGTTTTAAGCATGCACATGCATCTTTTGGTAGACGCGGATGAAGTTTTCTACAAAACCACAAGATGTGCATGCAAATGGTGCTCTTGGCAGAACGCGCACGTGGATTTCTACCAAACGACGTGCTAAGCATGCCGATGCTGCTCTTTTTAGCACCCGCGCACGGATTTGTGCGAAAACGCGTTTTAAGCATGCACATGCATCTTTTGGTAGACGAGATTGAAGTTTTCTGCAAAACCACAAGATGTGCATGCAAATGGTGCTTTTCGCAGAAGGCGCACGTGGATTTCTACCAAACAACGTGCTAAGCATGCCGATGCTGCGCTTTTTAGCACCCGCGCACGGATTCGTGCGAAAACGCGTTTTAAGCATGCACATGCATCTTTTGGTAGACGAAATTGAAGTTTTCTGCAAAAGCACAAGATGTGCATGCAAATGGTGCTTTTCGCAGAACGCGCACGTGGATTTCTACCAAACAACGTGCTCAGCATGCCGATGCTGCTCTTTTTAGCACCCGCGCACGGATTCGTGCAAAAACGCGTTTTAAGCATGCACATGGATCTTTTGGTGGACGAGATTGAAGTTTTCTGCAAAACCACAAGATGTGCATGCAAATGGTGCTTTTCGCAGAACGCGCACGTGGATTTCTACCAAACAACGTGCTAAGCATGCCGATGCTGCTCTTTTTAGCACCCGCGCACGGATTCGTGCGAAAACGCGTTTTAAGCATGCACATGCATCTTTTGGTAGACGAGATTGAAGTTTTCTGCAAAACCACAAGATGTGCATGCAAATGGTGCTTTTGGCAGAACGCGCACGTGGATTTCTACCAAACGACGTGCTAAGCATGCCGATGCTGCTCTTTTTAGCACCCGCGCACGGATTTGTGCGAAAACGCGTTTTAAGCATGCACATGCATCTTTTGGTAGACGCGGATGAAGTTTTCTAGAAAACCACAATATGTGCATGCAAATGGTGCTCTTGGCAGAACGCGCACGTGGATTTCTACCAAACGACGTGCTAAGCATGCCGATGCTGCTCTTTTTAGCACCCGCGCACGGATTCGTGCGAAAACGCGTTTTAAGCATGCACATGCATCTTTGGGTAGACGCGGATGAAGTTTTCTGCAAAACCACAAGATGTGCATGCAAATGGTGCTCTTGGCAGAACGCGCACGTGGATTTCTACCAAACGACGTGCTAAGCATGCCGATGCTGCTCTTTTTAGCACCCGCGCACGGATTTGTGCGAAAACGCGTTTTAAGCATGCACATGCATCTTTTGGTAGACGAGATTGAAGTTTTCTGCAAAACCACAAGATGTGCATGCAAATGGTGCTTTTCGCAGAACGCGCACGTGGATTTCTACCAAACAACGTGCTAAGCATGCCGATGCTGCTCTTTTTAGCACCCGCGCACGGATTCGCGCGAAAACGCGTTTTAAGCATGCACATGCATCTTTTGGTAGACGCGGATTAAGTTTTCTGCAAAACCACAAGATGTGCATGCAAATGGTGCTTTTGGCAGAACGCGCACGTGGATTTCTACCAAACGACTTGCTAATCATGCCGATGCTGCTATTTTTAGCACCCGCGCACGGATTTGTGCGAAAACGCGTTTTAAGCATGCACATGCATCTTTTGGTAGACGAGATTGAAGTTTTCTGCAAAACCACAAGATGTGCATGCAAATGGTGCTTTTCGCAGAACGCGCACGTGGATTTCTACCAAACAACGTGCTAAGCATGCCGATGCTGCTCTTTTTAGCACCCGTGCACGGATTCGTGCGAAAACGCGTTTTAAGCATGCACATGCATCTTTTGGTAGACGCGGATGAAGTTTTCTGCAAAACCACAAGATGTGCATGCAAATGGTGCTCTTGGCAGAACGCGCACGTGGATTTCTACCAAACGACGTGCTAAGCATGCCGATGCTGCTCTTTTTAGCACCCGCGCACGGATTTGTGCGAAAACGCGTTTTAAGCATACACATGCATCTTTTGGTAGACGAGATTGAAGTTTTCTGCAAAACCACAAGATGTGCATGCAAATGGTGCTTTTCGCAGAACGCGCACGTGGATTTCTACCAAACAACGTGCTAAGCATGCCGATGCTGCTCTTTTTAGCACCCGCGCACGGATTCGTGCGAAAACGCGTTTTAAGCATGCACATGCATCTTTTGGTAGACGAGATTGAAGTTTTCTGCAAAACCACAAGATTTGCATGCAAATGGTGCTTTTCGCAGAACGCGCACGTGGATTTCTACCAAACAACGTGCTAAGCATGCCGATGCTGCTCTTTTTAGCACCCGCGCACGGATTCGTGCGAAAACGCGTTTTAAGCATGCACATGCATCTTTTGGTAGACGAGATTGAAGTTTTCTGCAAAACCACAAGATGTGCATGCAAATGGTGCTTTTCGCAGAACGCGCACGTGGATTTCTACCAAACAACGTGCTAAGCATGCCGATGCTGCTCTTTTTAGCACCCGCGCACGGATTCGAGCGAAAACGCGTTTTAAGCATGCACATGCATCTTTTGGTAGACGAGATTGGAGTTTTATGCAAAACCACAAGATGTGCATGCAAATGGTGCTTTTCGCAGAACGCGCACGTGGATTTCTACCAAACAACGTGCTAAGCATGCCGATGCTGCTCTTTTTAGCACCCGCGCACGGATTCGTGCGAAAACGCGTTTTAAGCATGCACATGCATCTTTTGGTAGACGCGGATGAAGTTTTCTGCAAAACCACAAGATGTGCATGCAAATGGTGCTTTTGGCAGAACGCGCACGTGGATTTCTACCAAACGACGTGCTAAGTATGCCGATGCTGTTCTTTTTAGCACCCGCCCACGGATTCGTGCGAAAACGCGTTTTAAGCATGCACATGCATCTTTTGGTAGACGCGGATGAAGTTTTCTGCAAAACCACAAGATGTGCATGCAAATGGTGCTCTTGGCAGAACGCGCACGTGGATTTCTACCAAACGACGTGCTAAGCATGCCGATGCTGCTCTTTTTAGCACCCGCGCACGGATTTGTGCGAAAACGCGTTTTAAGCATGCACATGCATCTTTTGGTAGACGAGATTGAAGTTTTCTGCAAAACCACAAGATGTGCGTGCAAATGGTGCTTTTCGCAGAAGGCGCACGTGGATTTCTACCAAACAACGTGCTAAGCATGCCGATGCTGCGCTTTTTAGCACCCGCGCACGGATTCGTGCGAAAACGCGTTTTAAGCATGCACATGCATCTTTTGGTAGACGAGATTGAAGTTTTCTGCAAAAGCACAAGATGTGCATGCAAATGGTGCTTTTCGCAGAACGCGCACGTGGATTTCTACCAAACAACGTGCTCAGCATGCCGATGCTGCTCTTTTTAGCACCCGCGCACGGATTCGTGCAAAAACGCGTTTTAAGCATGCACATGCATCTTTTGGTGGACGAGATTGAAGTTTTCTGCAAAACCACAAGATGTGCATGCAAATGGTGCTTTTCGCAGAACGCGCACGTGAATTTCTACCAAACAACGTGCTAAGCATGCCGATGCTGCTCTTTTTAGCACCCGCGCACGGATTCGTGCGAAAACGCGTTTTAAGCATGCACATGCATCTTTTGGTAGACGAGATTGAAGTTTTCTGCAAAACCACAAGATGTGCATGCAAATGGTGCTTTTGGCAGAACGCGCACGTGGATTTCTACCAAACGACGTGCTAAGCATGCCGATGCTGCTCTTTTTAGCACCCGCGCACGGATTTGTGCGAAAACGCGTTTTAAGCATGCACATGCATCTTTTGGTAGACGCGGATGAAGTTTTCTGGAAAACCACAATATGTGCATGCAAATGGTGCTCTTGGCAGAACGCGCACGTGGATTTCTACCAAACGACGTGCTAAGCATGCCGATGCTGCTCTTTTTAGCACCCGCGCACGGATTCGTGCGAAAACGCGTTTTAAGCATGCACATGCATCTTTGGGTAGACGCGGATGAAGTTTTCTGCAAAACCACAAGATGTGCATGCAAATGGTGCTCTTGGCAGAACGCGCACGTGGATTTCTACCAAACGACGTGCTAAGCATGCCGATGCTGTTCTTTTTAGCACCCGCGCACGGATTCGTGCGAAAACGCGTTTTAAGCATGCACATGCATCTTTTGGTAGACGCGGATGAAGTTTTCTACAAAACCACAAGATGTGCATGCAAATGGTGCTCTTGGCAGAACGCGCACGTGGATTTCTACCAAACGACGTGCTAAGCATGCCGATGCTGCTCTTTTTAGCACCCGCGCACGGATTTGTGCGAAAACGCGTTTTAAGCATGCACATGCATCTTTTGGTAGACGAGATTGAAGTTTTCTGCAAAACCACAAGATGTGCATGCAAATGGTGCTTTTCGCAGAACGCGCACGTGGATTTCTACCAAACAACGTGCTAAGCATGCCGATGCTGCTCTTTTTAGCACCCGCGCACGGATTCGAGCGAAAACGCGTTTTAAGCATGCACATGCATCTTTTGGTAGACGAGATTGGAGTTTTATGCAAAACCACAAGATGTGCATGCAAATGGTGCTTTTCGCAGAACGCGCACGTGGATTTCTACCAAACAACGTGCTAAGCATGCCGATGCTGCTCTTTTTAGCACCCGCGCACGGATTCGTGCGAAAACGCGTTTTAAGCATGCACATGCATCTTTTGGTAGACGCGGATGAAGTTTTCTGCAAAACCACAAGATGTGCATGCAAATGGTGCTTTTGGCAGAACGCGCACGTGGATTTCTACCAAACGACGTGCTAAGTATGCCGATGCTGTTCTTTTTAGCACCCGCCCACGGATTCGTGCGAAAACGCGTTTTAAGCATGCACATGCATCTTTTGGTAGACGCGGATGAAGTTTTCTGCAAAACCACAAGATGTGCATGCAAATGGTGCTCTTGGCAGAACGCGCACGTGGATTTCTACCAAACGACGTGCTAAGCATGCCGATGCTGCTCTTTTTAGCACCCGCGCACGGATTTGTGCGAAAACGCGTTTTAAGCATGCACATGCATCTTTTGGTAGACGAGATTGAAGTTTTCTGCAAAAGCACAAGATGTGCATGCAAATGGTGCTTTTCGCAGAACGCGCACGTGGATTTCTACCAAACAACGTGCTCAGCATGCCGATGCTGCTCTTTTTAGCACCCGCGCACGGATTCGTGCAAAAACGCGTTTTAAGCATGCACATGCATCTTTTGGTGGACGAGATTGAAGTTTTCTGCAAAACCACAAGATGTGCATGCAAATGGTGCTTTTCGCAGAACGCGCACGTGAATTTCTACCAAACAACGTGCTAAGCATGCCGATGCTGCTCTTTTTAGCACCCGCGCACGGATTCGTGCGAAAACGCGTTTTAAGCATGCACATGCATCTTTTGGTAGACGAGATTGAAGTTTTCTGCAAAACCACAAGATGTGCATGCAAATGGTGCTTTTGGCAGAACGCGCACGTGGATTTCTACCAAACGACGTGCTAAGCATGCCGATGCTGCTCTTTTTAGCACCCGCGCACGGATTTGTGCGAAAACGCGTTTTAAGCATGCACATGCATCTTTTGGTAGACGCGGATGAAGTTTTCTGGAAAACCACAATATGTGCATGCAAACGGTGCTCTTGGCAGAACGCGCACGTGGATTTCTACCAAACGACGTGCTAAGCATGCCGATGCTGCTCTTTTTAGCACCCGCGCACGGATTCGTGCGAAAACGCGTTTTAAGCATGCACATGCATCTTTGGGTAGACGCGGATGAAGTTTTCTGCAAAACCACAAGATGTGCATGCAAATGGTGCTCTTGGCAGAACGCGCACGTGGATTTCTACCAAACGACGTGCTAAGCATGCCGATGCTGTTCTTTTTAGCACCCGCGCACGGATTCGTGCGAAAACGCGTTTTAAGCATGCACATGCATCTTTTGGTAGACGCGGATGAAGTTTTCTACAAAACCACAAGATGTGCATGCAAATGGTGCTCTTGGCAGAACGCGCACGTGGATTTCTACCAAACGACGTGCTAAGCATGCCGATGCTGCTCTTTTTAGCACCCGCGCACGGATTTGTGCGAAAACGCGTTTTAAGCATGCACATGCATCTTTTGGTAGACGAGATTGAAGTTTTCTGCAAAACCACAAGATGTGCATGCAAATGGTGCTTTTCGCAGAAGGCGCACGTGGATTTCTACCAAACAACGTGCTAAGCATGCCGATGCTGCGCTTTTTAGCACCCGCGCACGGATTCGTGCGAAAACGCGTTTTAAGCATGCACATGCATCTTTTGGTAGACGAGATTGAAGTTTTCTGCAAAAGCACAAGATGTGCATGCAAATGGTGCTTTTCGCAGAACGCGCACGTGGATTTCTACCAAACAACGTGCTCAGCATGCCGATGCTGCTCTTTTTAGCACCCGCGCACGGATTCGTGCAAAAACGCGTTTTAAGCATGCACATGCATCTTTTGGTGGACGAGATTGAAGTTTTCTGCAAAACCACAAGATGTGCATGCAAATGGTGCTTTTCGCAGAACGCGCACGTGGATTTCTACCAAACAACGTGCTAAGCATGCCGATGCTGCTCTTTTTAGCACCCGCGCACGGATTCGTGCGAAAACGCGTTTTAAGCATGCACATGCATCTTTTGGTAGACGAGATTGAAGTTTTCTGCAAAACCACAAGATGTGCATGCAAATGGTGCTTTTGGCAGAACGCGCACGTGGATTTCTACCAAACGACGTGCTAAGCATGCCGATGCTGCTCTTTTTAGCACCCGCGCACGGATTTGTGCGAAAACGCGTTTTAAGCATGCACATGCATCTTTTGGTAGACGCGGATGAAGTTTTCTAGAAAACCACAATATGTGCATGCAAATGGTGCTCTTGGCAGAACGCGCACGTGGATTTCTACCAAACGACGTGCTAAGCATGCCGATGCTGCTCTTTTTAGCACCCGCGCACGGATTCGTGCGAAAACGCGTTTTAAGCATGCACATGCATCTTTGGGTAGACGCGGATGAAGTTTTCTGCAAAACCACAAGATGTGCATGCAAATGGTGCTCTTGGCAGAACGCGCACGTGGATTTCTACCAAACGACGTGCTAAGCATGCCGATGCTGCTCTTTTTAGCACCCGCGCACGGATTTGTGCGAAAACGCGTTTTAAGCATGCACATGCATCTTTTGGTAGACGAGATTGAAGTTTTCTGCAAAACCACAAGATGTGCATGCAAATGGTGCTTTTCGCAGAACGCGCACGTGGATTTCTACCAAACAACGTGCTAAGCATGCCGATGCTGCTCTTTTTAGCACCCGCGCACGGATTCGCGCGAAAACGCGTTTTAAGCATGCACATGCATCTTTTGGTAGACGCGGATTAAGTTTTCTGCAAAACCACAAGATGTGCATGCAAATGGTGCTTTTGGCAGAACGCGCACGTGGATTTCTACCAAACGACTTGCTAATCATGCCGATGCTGCTATTTTTAGCACCCGCGCACGGATTTGTGCGAAAACGCGTTTTAAGCATGCACATGCATCTTTTGGTAGACGAGATTGAAGTTTTCTGCAAAACCACAAGATGTGCATGCAAATGGTGCTTTTCGCAGAACGCGCACGTGGATTTCTACCAAACAACGTGCTAAGCATGCCGATGCTGCTCTTTTTAGCACCCGTGCACGGATTCGTGCGAAAACGCGTTTTAAGCATGCACATGCATCTTTTGGTAGACGCGGATGAAGTTTTCTGCAAAACCACAAGATGTGCATGCAAATGGTGCTCTTGGCAGAACGCGCACGTGGATTTCTACCAAACGACGTGCTAAGCATGCCGATGCTGCTCTTTTTAGCACCCGCGCACGGATTTGTGCGAAAACGCGTTTTAAGCATACACATGCATCTTTTGGTAGACGAGATTGAAGTTTTCTGCAAAACCACAAGATGTGCATGCAAATGGTGCTTTTCGCAGAACGCGCACGTGGATTTCTACCAAACAACGTGCTAAGCATGCCGATGCTGCTCTTTTTAGCACCCGCGCACGGATTCGAGCGAAAACGCGTTTTAAGCATGCACATGCATCTTTTGGTAGACGAGATTGAAGTTTTCTGCAAAACCACAAGATGTGCATGCAAATGGTGCTTTTCGCAGAACGCGCACGTGGATTTCTACCAAACAACGTGCTAAGCATGCCGATGCTGCTCTTTTTAGCACCCGCGCACGGATTCGAGCGAAAACGCGTTTTAAGCATGCACATGCATCTTTTGGTAGACGAGATTGAAGTTTTATGCAAAACCACAAGATGTGCATGCAAATGGTGCTTTTCGCAGAACGCGCACGTGGATTTCTACCAAACAACGTGCTAAGCATGCCGATGCTGCTCTTTTTAGCACCCGCGCACGGATTCGTGCGAAAACGCGTTTTAAGCATGCACATGCATCTTTTGGTACACGCGGATGAAGTTTTCTGCAAAACCACAAGATGTGCATGCAAATGGTGCTTTTGGCAGAACGCGCACGTGGATTTCTACCAAACGACGTGCTAAGTATGCCGATGCTGTTCTTTTTAGCACCCGCCCACGGATTCGTGCGAAAACGCGTTTTAAGCATGCACATGCATCTTTTGGTAGACGCGGATGAAGTTTTCTGCAAAACCACAAGATGTGCATGCAAATGGTGCTCTTGGCAGAACGCGCACGTGGATTTCTACCAAACGACGTGCTAAGCATGCCGATGCTGCTCTTTTTAGCACCCGCGCACGGATTTGTGCGAAAACGCGTTTTAAGCATGCACATGCATCTTTTGGTAGACGAGATTGAAGTTTTCTGCAAAACCACAAGATGTGCGTGCAAATGGTGCTTTTCGCAGAAGGCGCACGTGGATTTCTACCAAACAACGTGCTAAGCATGCCGATGCTGCGCTTTTTAGCACCCGCGCACGGATTCGTGCGAAAACGCGTTTTAAGCATGCACATGCATCTTTTGGTAGACGAGATTGAAGTTTTCTGCAAAAGCACAAGATGTGCATGCAAATGGTGCTTTTCGCAGAACGCGCACGTGGATTTCTACCAAACAACGTGCTCAGCATGCCGATGCTGCTCTTTTTAGCACCCGCGCACGGATTCGTGCAAAAACGCGTTTTAAGCATGCACATGCATCTTTTGGTGGACGAGATTGAAGTTTTCTGCAAAACCACAAGATGTGCATGCAAATGGTGCTTTTCGCAGAACGCGCACGTGAATTTCTACCAAACAACGTGCTAAGCATGCCGATGCTGCTCTTTTTAGCACCCGCGCACGGATTCGTGCGAAAACGCGTTTTAAGCATGCACATGCATCTTTTGGTAGACGAGATTGAAGTTTTCTGCAAAACCACAAGATGTGCATGCAAATGGTGCTTTTGGCAGAACGCGCACGTGGATTTCTACCAAACGACGTGCTAAGCATGCCGATGCTGCTCTTTTTAGCACCCGCGCACGGATTTGTGCGAAAACGCGTTTTAAGCATGCACATGCATCTTTTGGTAGACGCGGATGAAGTTTTCTGGAAAACCACAATATGTGCATGCAAATGGTGCTCTTGGCAGAACGCGCACGTGGATTTCTACCAAACGACGTGCTAAGCATGCCGATGCTGCTCTTTTTAGCACCCGCGCACGGATTCGTGCGAAAACGCGTTTTAAGCATGCACATGCATCTTTGGGTAGACGCGGATGAAGTTTTCTGCAAAACCACAAGATGTGCATGCAAATGGTGCTCTTGGCAGAACGCGCACGTGGATTTCTACCAAACGACGTGCTAAGCATGCCGATGCTGCTCTTTTTAGCACCCGCGCACGGATTTGTGCGAAAACGCGTTTTAAGCATGCACATGCATCTTTTGGTAGACGAGATTGAAGTTTTCTGCAAAACCACAAGATGTGCATGCAAATGGTGCTTTTCGCAGAAGGCGCACGTGGATTTCTACCAAACAACGTGCTAAGCATGCCGATGCTGCTCTTTTTAGCACCCGCGCACGGATTCGTGCGAAAACGCGTTTTAAGCATGCACATGCATCTTTTGGTAGACGAGATTGAAGTTTTCTGCAAAAGCACAAGATGTGCATGCAAATGGTGCTTTTCGCAGAACGCGCACGTGGATTTCTACCAAACAACGTGCTAAGCATGCCGATGCTGCTCTTTTTAGCACCCGCGCACGGATTCGTGCGAAAACGCGTTTTAAGCATGCACATGCATCTTTTGGTAGACGAGATTGAAGTTTTCTGCAAAACCACAAGATGTGCATGCAAATGGTGCTTTTCGCAGAACGCGCACGTGGATTTCTACCAAACAACGTGCTAAGCATGCCGATGCTGCTCTTTTTAGCACCCGCGCACGGATTCGTGCGAAAACGCGTTTTAAGCATGCACATGCATCTTTTGGTAGACGAGATTGAAGTTTTCTGCAAAACCACAAGATGTGCATGCAAATGGTGCTTTTCGCAGAACACGCACGTGGATTTCTACCAAACAACGTGCTAAGCATGCCGATGCTGCTCTTTTTAGCACCCGCGCACGGATTCGTGCGAAAACGCGTTTTAAGCATGCACATGCATCTTTTGGTAGACGAGATTGAAGTTTTCTGCAAAACCACAAGATGTGCATGCAAATGGTGCTTTTCGCAGAACGCGCACGTGGATTTCTACCAAACAACGTGCTAAGCATGCCGATGCTGCTCTTTTTAGCACCCGCGCACGGATTCGTGCGAAAACGCGTTTTAAGCATGCACATGCATCTTTTGGTAGACGAGATTGAAGTTTTCTGCAAAACCACAAGATGTGCATGCAAATGGTGCTTTTCGCAGAACGCGCACGTGGATTTCTACCAAACAACGTGCTAAGCATGCCGATGCTGCTCTTTTTAGCACCCGCGCACGGATTCGTGCGAAAACGCGTTTTAAGCATGCACATGCATCTTTTGGTAGACGCGGATGAAGTTTTCTGCAAAACCACAAGATGTGCATGCAAATGGTGCTTTTGGCAGAACGCGCACGTGGATTTCTACCAAACGACGTGCTAAGCATGCCGATGCTGTTCTTTTTAGCACCCGCGCACGGATTCGTGCGAAAACGCGTTTTAAGCATGCACATGCATCTTTTGGTAGACGCGGATGAAGTTTTCTGCAAAACCACAAGATGTGCATGCAAATGGTGCTTTTGGCAGAACGCGCACGTGGATTTCTACCAAACGACGTGCTAAGCATGCCGATGCTGTTCTTTTTAGCACCCGCGCACGGATTCGTGCGAAAACGCGTTTTAAGCATGCACATGCATCTTTGGGTAGACGCGGATGAAGTTTTCTGCAAAACCACAAGATGTGCATGCAAATGGTGCTCTTGGCAGAACGCGCACGTGGATTTCTACCAAACGACGTGCTAAGCATGCCGATGCTGCTCTTTTTAGCACCCGCGCACGGATTTGTGCGAAAACGCGTTTTAAGCATGCACATGCATGTTTTGGTAGACGAGATTGAAGTTTTCTGCAAAACCACAATATGTGCATGCAAATTGTGCTTTTCGCAGAAGGCGCACGTGGATTTCTACCAAACAACGTGCTAAGCATGCCGATGCTGCTCTTTTTAGCACCCGCGCACGGATTTGTGCGAAAACGCGTTTTAAGCATGCACATGCATCTTTTGGTAGACGAGATTGAAGTTTTCTGCAAAACCACAAGATGTGCATGCAAATGGTGCTTTTCGCAGAACGCGCACGTGGATTTCTACCAAACGACGTGCTAAGCATGCCGATGCTGCTCTTTTTAGCACCCGCGCACGGATTCGTGCGAAAACGCGTTTTAAGCATGCACATGCATCTTTTGGTAGACGAGATTGAAGTTTTCTGCAAAACCACAAGATGTGCATGCAAATGGTGCTTTTCGCAGAACGCGCACGTGGATTTCTACCAAACAACGTGCTAAGCATGCCGATGCTGCTCTTTTTAGCACCCGCGCACAGATTCGTGCGAAAACGCGTTTTAAGCATGCACATGCATCTTTTGGTAGACGAGATTGAAGTTTTCTGCAAAACCACAAGATGTGCATGCAAATGGTGCTTTTCGCAGAACGCGCACGTGGATTTCTACCAAACAACGTGCTAAGCATGCCGATGCTGCTCTTTTTAGCACCCGCGAGCGGATTCGTGCGAAAACGCGTTTTAAGCATGCACATGCATCTTTTGGTAGACGAGATTGAAGTTTTCTGCAAAACTACAAGATGTGCATGCAAATGGTGCTTTTCGCAGAACGCGCACGTGGATTTCTACCAAACAACGTGCTAAGCATGCCGATGCTGCTCTTTTTTAGCACCCACGCACAGATTTGTGCGAAAACGCGTTTTAAGCATGCACATGCATCTTTTGGTAGACGCGGATGAAGTTTTCTGCAAAACCACAAGATGTGCATGCAAATGGTGCTCTTGGCAGAACGCGCACGTGGATTTCTACCAAACGACGTGCTAAGCATGCCGATGCTGCTCTTTTTAGCACCCGCGCACGGATTTGTGCGAAAACGCGTTTTAAGCATGCACATGCATCTTTTGGTAGACGAGATTGAAGTTTTCTGCAAAACCACAAGATGTGCATGCAAATGGTGCTTTTCGCAGAACGCGCACGTGGATTTCTACCAAACAACGTGCTAAGCATGCCGATGCTGCTCTTTTTAGCACCCGCGCACGGATTCGTGCGAAAACGCGTTTTAAGCATGCACATGCATCCTTTGGTAGACGAGATTGAAGTTTTCTGCAAAAGCACAAGTTGTGCATGCAAATGGTGCTTTTCGCAAAACGCGCACGTGGATTGCTACCAAACAACGTGCTCAGCATGCCGATGCTGCTCTTTTTAGCACCCGCGCACGGATTCGTGCGAAAACGCGTTTTAAGCATGCACATGCATCTTTTGGTAGACGAGATTGAAGTTTTCTGCAAAACCACAAGATGTGCATGCAAATGGTGCTTTTGGCAGAACGCGCACAGAGGATTTCTACCAAACGACGTGCTAAGCATGCCGATGCTGCTCTTTTTAGCACCCGCGCACGGATTCGCGCGAAAACGCGTTTTAAGCATGCACATGCATCTTTTGGTAGACGCGGATTAAGTTTTCTGCAAAACCACAAGATGTGCATGCAAATGGTGCTTTTGGCAGAACGCGCACGTGGATTTCTACCAAACGACTTGCTAAGCATGCCGATGCTGCTATTTTTAGCACCCGCGCACGGATTTGTGCGAAAACGCGTTTTAAGCATGCACATGCACCTTTTGGTAGACGAGATTGAAGTTTTCTGCAAAACCACAAGATGTGCATGCAAATGGTGCTTTTCGCAGAACGCGCACGTGGATTTCTACCAAACAACGTGCTAAGCATGCCGATGCTGCTCTTTTTAGCACCCGCGCACGGATTCGTGCGAAAACGCGTTTTAAGCATGCACATGCATCTTTTGGTAGACGCGGATGAAGTTTTCTGCAAAACCACAAGATGTGCATGCAAATGGTGCTCTTGGCAGAACGCGCACGTGGATTTCTACCAAACAACGTGCTAAGCATGCCGATGCTGCTCTTTTTAGCACCCGCGCACGGATTTGTGCGAAAACGCGTTTTAAGCATGCACATGCATCTTTTGGTAGACGAGATTGAAGTTTTCTGCAAAACCACAAGATGTGCATGCAAATGGTGCTTTTCGCAGAACGCGCACGTGGATTTCTACCAAACAACGTGCTAAGCATGCCGATGCTGCTCTTTTTAGCACCCGCGCACGGATTCGTGCGAAAACGCGTTTTAAGCATGCACATGCATCTTTTGGTAGACGAGATTGAAGTTTTCTGCAAAACCACAAGATTTGCATCCAAATGGTGCTTTTCGCAGAACGCGCACGTGGATTTCTACCAAACAACGTGCTAAGCATGCCGATGCTGCTCTTTTTAGCACCCGCGCACGGATTCGTGCGAAAACGCGTTTTAAGCATGCACATGCATCTTTTGGTAGACGAGATTGAAGTTTTCTGCAAAAGCACAAGTTGTGCATGCAAATGGTGCTTTTCGCAAAACGCGCACGTGGATTGCTACCAAACAACGTGCTCAGCATGCCGATGCTGCTCTTTTTAGCACCCGCGCACGGATTCGTGCGAAAACGCGTTTTAAGCATGCACATGCATCTTTTGGTAGACGAGATTGAAGTTTTCTGCAAAACCACAAGATGTGCATGCAAATGGTGCTTTTGGCAGAACGCGCACAGAGGATTTCTACCAAACGACGTGCTAAGCATGCCGATGCTGCTCTTTTTAGCACCCGCGCACGGATTCGCGCGAAAACGCGTTTTAAGCATGCACATGCATCTTTTGATAGACGAGATTGAAGTTTTCTGCAAAACCACAAGATGTGCATGCAAATGGTGCTTTTCGCAGAACGCGCACGTGGATTTCTACCAAACAACGTGCTAAGCATGCCGATGCTGCTCTTTTTAGCACCCGCGCACGGATTCGTGCGAAAACGCGTTTTAAGCATGCACATGCATCTTTTGGTAGACGCGGATGAAGTTTTCTGCAAAACCACAAGATGTGCATGCAAATGGTGCTTTTGGCAGAACGCGCACGTGGATTTCTACCAAACGACGTGCTAAGTATGCCGATGCTGTTCTTTTTAGCACCCGCGCACGGATTCGTGCGAAAACGCGTTTTAAGCATGCACATGCATCTTTTGGTAGACGCGGATGAAGTTTTCTACAAAACCACAAGATGTGCATGCAAATGGTGCTCTTGGCAGAACGCGCACGTGGATTTCTACCAAACGACGTGCTAAGCATGCCGATGCTGCTCTTTTTAGCACCCGCGCACGGATTTGTGCGAAAACGCGTTTTAAGCATGCACATGCATCTTTTGGTAGACGAGATTGAAGTTTTCTGCAAAACCACAAGATGTGCATGCAAATGTTGCTTTTCGCAGAACGCGCACGTGGATTTCTACCAAACAACGTGCTAAGCATGCCGATGCTGCTCTTTTTAGCACCCGCGCACGGATTCGTGCGAAAACGCGTTTTAAGCATGCACATGCATCTTTTGGTAGACGCGGATGAAGTTTTCTGCAAAACCACAAGATGTGCGTGCAAATGGTGCTCTTGGCAGAACGCGCACGTGGATTTCTACCAAACGACGTGCTAAGCATGCCGATGCTGCTCTTTTTAGCACCCGCGCACGGATTTGTGCGAAAACGCGTTTTAAGCATGCACATGCATCTTTTGGTAGACGAGATTGAAGTTTTCTGCAAAACCACAAGATGTGCATGCAAATGGTGCTTTTCGCAGAACGCGCCCGTGGATTTCTACCAAACAACGTGCTAAGCATGCCGATGCTGCTCTTTTTAGCACCCGCGCACGGATTCGTGCGAAAACGCGTTTTAAGCATGCACATGCATCTTTTGGTAGACGAGATTGAAGTTTTCTGCAAAACCACAAGATGTGCATGCAAATGGTGCTTTTCGCAGAACGCGCACGTGGATTTCTACCAAACAACGTGCTAAGCATGCCGATGCTGCTCTTTTTAGCACCCGCGCACGGATTCGTGCGAAAACGCGTTTTAAGCATGCACATGCATCTTTTGGTAGACGCGGATGAAGTTTTCTGCAAAACCACAAGATGTTCGTGCAAATGGTGCTCTTGGCAGAACGCGCACGTGGATTTCTACCAAACGACGTGCTAAGCATGCCGATGCTGCTCTTTTTAGCACCCGCGCACGGATTTGTGCGAAAACGCGTTTTAAGCATGCACATGCATCTTTTGGTAGACGAGATTGAAGTTTTCTGCAAAACCACAAGATGTGCATGCAAATGGTGCTTTTCGCAGAACGCGCACGTGGATTTCTACCAAACGTGCTAAGCATGCCGATGCTGCTCTTTTTAGCACCCGCGCACGGATTCGTGCGAAAACGCGTTTTAAGCATGCACATGCATCTTTTGGTAGACGAGATTGAAGTTTTCTGCAAAAGCACAAGTTGTGCATGCAAATGGTGCTTTTCGCAAAACGCGCACGTGGATTGCTACCAAACAACGTGCTCAGCATGCCGATGCTGCTCTTTTTAGCACCCGCGCACGGATTCGTGCGAAAACGCGTTTTAAGCATGCACATGCATCTTTTGGTAGACGAGATTGAAGTTTTCTGCAAAACCACAAGATGTGCATGCAAATGGTGCTTTTGGCAGAACGCGCACAGAGGATTTCTACCAAACGACGTGCTAAGCATGCCGATGCTGCTCTTTTTAGCACCCGCGCACGGATTCGCGCGAAAACGCGTTTTAAGCATGCACATGCATCTTTTGATAGACGAGATTGAAGTTTTCTGCAAAACCACAAGATGTGCATGCAAATGGTGCTTTTCGCAGAACGCGCACGTGGATTTCTACCAAACAACGTGCTAAGCATGCCGATGCTGCTCTTTTTAGCACCCGCGCACGGATTCGTGCGAAAACGCGTTTTAAGCATGCACATGCATCTTTTGGTAGACGCGGATGAAGTTTTCTGCAAAACCACAAGATGTGCATGCAAATGGTGCTTTTGGCAGAACGCGCACGTGGATTTCTACCAAACGACGTGCTAAGTATGCCGATGCTGTTCTTTTTAGCACCCGCGCACGGATTCGTGCGAAAACGCGTTTTAAGCATGCACATGCATCTTTTGGTAGACGCGGATGAAGTTTTCTACAAAACCACAAGATGTGCATGCAAATGGTGCTCTTGGCAGAACGCGCACGTGGATTTCTACCAAACGACGTGCTAAGCATGCCGATGCTGCTCTTTTTAGCACCCGCGCACGGATTTGTGCGAAAACGCGTTTTAAGCATGCACATGCATCTTTTGGTAGACGAGATTGAAGTTTTCTGCAAAACCACAAGATGTGCGTGCAAATGGTGCTCTTGGCAGAACGCGCACGTGGATTTCTACCAAACGACGTGCTAAGCATGCCGATGCTGCTCTTTTTACCACCCGCGCACGGATTTGTGCGAAAACGCGTTTTAAGCATGCACATGCATCTTTTGGTAGACGAGATTGAAGTTTTCTGCAAAACCACAAGATGTGCATGCAAATGGTGCTTTTCGCAGAACGCGCCCGTGGATTTCTACCAAACAACGTGCTAAGCATGCCGATGCTGCTCTTTTTAGCACCCGCGCACGGATTCGTGCGAAAACGCGTTTTAAGCATGCACATGCATCTTTTGGTAGACGAGATTGAAGTTTTCTGCAAAACCACAAGATGTGCATGCAAATGGTGCTTTTCGCAGAACGCGCACGTGGATTTCTACCAAACAACGTGCTAAGCATGCCGATGCTGCTCTTTTTAGCACCCGCGCACGGATTCGTGCGAAAACGCGTTTTAAGCATGCACATGCATCTTTTGGTAGACGCGGATGAAGTTTTCTGCAAAACCACAAGATGTTCGTGCAAATGGTGCTCTTGGCAGAACGCGCACGTGGATTTCTACCAAACGACGTGCTAAGCATGCCGATGCTGCTCTTTTTAGCACCCGCGCACGGATTTGTGCGAAAACGCGTTTTAAGCATGCACATGCATCTTTTGGTAGACGAGATTCAAGTTTTCTGCAAAACCACAAGATGTGCATGCAAATGGTGCTTTTCGCAGAACGCGCACGTGGATTTCTACCAAACAACGTGCTAAGCATGCCGATGCTGCTCTTTTTAGCACCCGCGCACGGATTCGTGCGAAAACGCGTTTTAAGCATGCACATGCATCTTTTGGTAGACGAGATTGAAGTTTTCTGCAAAAGCACAAGATGTGCATGCAAATGGTGCTTTTCGCAGAACGCGCACGTGGATTTCTACCAAACAACGTGCTCAGCATGCCGATGCTGCTCTTTTTAGCACCCGCGCACGGATTCGTGCGAAAACGCGTTTTAAGCATGCACATGCATCTTTTGGTAGACGAGATTGAAGTTTTCTGCAAAACCACAAGATGTGCATGCAAATGGTGCTTTTCGCAGAACGCGCACGTGGATTTCTACCAAACAACGTGCTAAGCATGCCGATGCTGCTCTTTTTAGCACCCGCGCACGGATTCGTGCGAAAACGCGTTTTAAGCATGCACATGCATCTTTTGGTAGACGAGATTGAAGTTTTCTGCAAAACCACAAGATGTGCATGCAAATGGTGCTTTTCGCAGAACGCGCACGTGGATTTCTACCAAACAACGTGCTAAGCATGCCGATGCTGCTCTTTTTAGCACCCGCGCACGGATTCGTGCGAAAACGCGTTTTAAGCATGCACATGCATCTTTTGGTAGACGAGATTGAAGTTTTCTGCAAAACCACAACATGTGCATGCAAATGGTGCTTTTCGCAGAACGCGCACGTGGATTTCTACCAAACAACGTGCTAAGCATGCCGATGCTGCTCTTTTTAGCACCCGCGCACGGATTTGTGCGAAAACGCGTTTTAAGCATGCACATGCATCTTTTGGTAGACGAGATTGAAGTTTTCTGCAAAACCACAAGATGTGCATGCAAATGGTGCTTTTCGCAGAACGCGCACGTGGATTTCTACCAAACAACGTGCTAAGCATGCCGATGCTGCTCTTTTTAGCACCCGCGCACGGATTCGTGCGAAAACGCGTTTTAAGCATGCACATGCATCTTTTGGTAGACGCGGATGAAGTTTTCTGGAAAACCACAATGTGTGCATGCAAATGGTGCTCTTGGCAGAACGCGCACGTGGATTTCTACCAAACGACGTGCTAAGCATGCCGATGCTGCTCTTTTTAGCACCCGCGCACGGATTTGTGCGAAAACGCGTTTTAAGCATGCACATGCATCTTTTGGAAGACGAGATTGAAGTTTTCTGCAAAACCACAAGATGTGCATGCAAATGGTGCTTTTCGCAGAAGGCGCACGTGGATTTCTACCAAACAACGTGCTAAGCATGCCGATGCTGCTCTTTTTAGCACCCGCGCACGGATTCGTGCGAAAACGCGTTTTAAGCATGCACATGCATCTTTTGGTAGACGAGATTGAAGTTTTCTGCAAAAGCACAAGATGTGCATGCAAATGGTGCTTTTCGCAGAACGCGCACGTGGATTTCTACCAAACAACGTGCTCAGCATGCCGATGCTGCTCTTTTTAGCACCCGCGCACGGATTCGTGCGAAAACGCGTTTTAAGCATGCACATGCATCTTTGGTAGACGAGATTGAAGTTTTCTGAAAAACCACAAGATGTGCATGCAAATGGTGCTTTTCGCAGAACGCGCACGTGGATTTCTACCAAACAACGTGCTAAGCATGCCGATGCTGCTCTTTTTAGCACACGCGCACGGATTCGTGCGAAAACGCGTTTTAAGCATGCACATGCATCTTTTGGTAGACGAGATTGAAGTTTTCTGCAAAACCACAAGATGTGCATGCAAATGGTGCTTTTCGCAGAACGCGCACGTGGATTTCTACCAAACAACGTGCTAAGCATGCCGATGCTGCTCTTTTTAGCACCCGCGCACGGATTCGTGCGAAAACGCGTTTTAAGCATGCACATGCATCTTTTGGTAGACGAGATTGAAGTTTTCTGCAAAACCACAAGATGTGCATGCAAATGGTGCTTTTCGCAGAACGCGCACGTGGATTTCTACCAAACAACGTGCTAAGCATGCCGATGCTGCTCTTTTTAGCACCCGCGCACGGATTCGTGCGAAAACGCGTTTTAAGCATGCACATGCATCTTTTGGTGGACGCGGATGAAGTTTTCTGCAAAACCACAAGATGTGCATGCAAATGGTGCTTTTGGCAGAACGCGCACGTGGATTTCTACCAAACGACGTGCTAAGCATGCCGATGCTGTTCTTTTTAGCACCCGCGCACGGATTCGTGCGAAAACGCGTTTTAAGCATGCACATGCATCTTTGGGTAGACGGGGATGAAGTTTTCTGCAAAACCACAAGATGTGCATGCAAATGGTGCTCTTGGCAGAACGCGCACGTGGATTTCTACCAAACGACGTGCTAAGCATGCCGATGCTGCTCTTTTTAGCACCCGCGCACGGATTTGTGCGAAAACGCGTTTTAAGCATGCACATGCATCTTTTGGTAGACGAGATTGAAGTTTTCTGCAAAACCACAAGATGTGCATGCAAATGGTGCTTTTCGCAGAAGGCGCACGTGGATTTCTACCAAACAACGTGCTAAGCATGCCGATGCTGCTCTTTTTAGCACCCGCGCACGGATTCGTGCGAAAACGCGTTTTAAGCATGCACATGCATCTTTTGGTAGACGAGATTGAAGTTTTCTGCAAAAGCACAAGATGTGCATGCAAATGGTGCTTTTCGCAGAACGCGCACGTGGATTTCTACCAAACAACGTGCTCAGCATGCCGATGCTGCTCTTTTTAGCACCCGCGCACGGATTTGTGCGAAAACGCGTTTTAAGCATGCACATGCATCTTTTGGTAGACGAGATTGAAGTTTTCTGCAAAACCACAAGATGTGCATGCAAATGGTGCTTTTCGCAGAACGCGCACGTGGATTTCTACCAAACAACGTGCTAAGCATGCCGATGCTGCTCTTTTTAGCACCCGCGCACGGATTCGTGCGAAAACGCGTTTTAAGCATGCACATGCATCTTTTGGTAGACGCGGATGAAGTTTTCTGGAAAACCACAATGTGTGCATGCAAATGGTGCTCTTGGCAGAACGCGCACGTGGATTTCTACCAAACGACGTGCTAAGCATGCCGATGCTGCTCTTTTTAGCACCCGCGCACGGATTTGTGCGAAAACGCGTTTTAAGCATGCACATGCATCTTTTGGAAGACGAGATTGAAGTTTTCTGCAAAACCACAAGATGTGCATGCAAATGGTGCTTTTCGCAGAAGGCGCACGTGGATTTCTACCAAACAACGTGCTAAGCATGCCGATGCTGCTCTTTTTAGCACCCGCGCACGGATTCGTGCGAAAACGCGTTTTAAGCATGCACATGCATCTTTTGGTAGACGAGATTGAAGTTTTCTGCAAAAGCACAAGATGTGCATGCAAATGGTGCTTTTCGCAGAACGCGCACGTGGATTTCTACCAAACAACGTGCTCAGCATGCCGATGCTGCTCTTTTTAGCACCCGCGCACGGATTCGTGCGAAAACGCGTTTTAAGCATGCACATGCATCTTTGGTAGACGAGATTGAAGTTTTCTGAAAAACCACAAGATGTGCATGCAAATGGTGCTTTTCGCAGAACGCGCACGTGGATTTCTACCAAACAACGTGCTAAGCATGCCGATGCTGCTCTTTTTAGCACACGCGCACGGATTCGTGCGAAAACGCGTTTTAAGCATGCACATGCATCTTTTGGTAGACGAGATTGAAGTTTTCTGCAAAACCACAAGATGTGCATGCAAATGGTGCTTTTCGCAGAACGCGCACGTGGATTTCTACCAAACAACGTGCTAAGCATGCCGATGCTGCTCTTTTTAGCACCCGCGCACGGATTCGTGCGAAAACGCGTTTTAAGCATGCACATGCATCTTTTGGTAGACGAGATTGAAGTTTTCTGCAAAACCACAAGATGTGCATGCAAATGGTGCTTTTCGCAGAACGCGCACGTGGATTTCTACCAAACAACGTGCTAAGCATGCCGATGCTGCTCTTTTTAGCACCCGCGCACGGATTCGTGCGAAAACGCGTTTTAAGCATGCACATGCATCTTTTGGTGGACGCGGATGAAGTTTTCTGCAAAACCACAAGATGTGCATGCAAATGGTGCTTTTGGCAGAACGCGCACGTGGATTTCTACCAAACGACGTGCTAAGCATGCCGATGCTGTTCTTTTTAGCACCCGCGCACGGATTCGTGCGAAAACGCGTTTTAAGCATGCACATGCATCTTTGGGTAGACGGGGATGAAGTTTTCTGCAAAACCACAAGATGTGCATGCAAATGGTGCTCTTGGCAGAACGCGCACGTGGATTTCTACCAAACGACGTGCTAAGCATGCCGATGCTGCTCTTTTTAGCACCCGCGCACGGATTTGTGCGAAAACGCGTTTTAAGCATGCACATGCATCTTTTGGTAGACGAGATTGAAGTTTTCTGCAAAACCACAAGATGTGCATGCAAATGGTGCTTTTCGCAGAAGGCGCACGTGGATTTCTACCAAACAACGTGCTAAGCATGCCGATGCTGCTCTTTTTAGCACCCGCGCACGGATTCGTGCGAAAACGCGTTTTAAGCATGCACATGCATCTTTTGGTAGACGAGATTGAAGTTTTCTGCAAAAGCACAAGATGTGCATGCAAATGGTGCTTTTCGCAGAACGCGCACGTGGATTTCTACCAAACAACGTGCTCAGCATGCCGATGCTGCTCTTTTTAGCACCCGCGCACGGATTCGTGCGAAAACGCGTTTTAAGCATGCACATGCATCTTTTGGTAGACGAGATTGAAGTTTTCTGCAAAACCACAAGATGCGCATGCAAATGGTGCTTTTCGCAGAACGCGCACGTGGATTTCTACCAAACAACGTGCTAAGCATGCCGATGCTGCTCTTTTTAGCACCCGCGCACGGATTCGTGCGAAAACGCGTTTTAAGCATGCACATGCATCTTTTGGTAGACGAGATTGAAGTTTTCTGCAAAACCACAAGATGTGCA
Organism: Dermacentor andersoni; assembly: GCF_023375885.2. Classification (NCBI taxonomy): domain Eukaryota; kingdom Metazoa; phylum Arthropoda; class Arachnida; order Ixodida; family Ixodidae; genus Dermacentor; species Dermacentor andersoni. Next base: position 31,227 of record NW_027315182.1, on the reverse strand, counting down.
TGCAAATGGTGCTTTTCGCAGAACGCGCACGTGGATTTCTACCAAACAACGTGCTAAGCATGCCGATGCTGCTCTTTTTAGCACCCGCGCACGGATTCGTGCGAAAACGCGTTTTAAGCATGCACATGCATCTTTTGGTAGACGAGATTGAAGTTTTCTGCAAAACCACAAGATGTGCATGCAAATGGTGCTTTTCGCAGAACGCGCACGTGGATTTCTACCAAACAACGTGCTAAGCATGCCGATGCTGCTCTTTTTAGCACCCGCGCACGGATTCGTGCGAAAACGCGTTTTAAGCATGCACATGCATCTTTTGGTAGACGCGGATGAAGTTTTCTGCAAAACCACAAGATGTGCATGCAAATGGTGCTTTTGGCAGAACGCGCACGTGGATTTCTACCAAACGACGTGCTAAGCATGCCGATGCTGTTCTTTTTAGCACCCGCGCACGGATTCGTGCGAAAACGCGTTTTAAGCATGCACATGCATCTTTGGGTAGACGCGGATGAAGTTTTCTGCAAAACCACAAGATGTGCATGCAAATGGTGCTCTTGGCAGAACGCGCACGTGGATTTCTACCAAACGACGTGCTAAGCATGCCGATGCTGCTCTTTTTAGCACCCGCGCACGGATTCGTGCGAAAACGCGTTTTAAGCATGCACATGCATCTTTTGGTAGACGAGATTGAAGTTTTCTGCAAAAGCACAAGATGTGCATGCAAATGGTGCTTTTCGCAGAAGGCGCACGTGGATTTCTACCAAACAACGTGCTAAGCATGCCGATGCTGCTCTTTTTAGCACCCGCGCACGGATTCGTGCGAAAACGCGTTTTAAGCATGCACATGCATCTTTTGGTAGACGAGATTGAAGTTTTCTGCAAAAGCACAAGATGTGCATGCAAATGGTGCTTTTCGCAGAACGCGCACGTGGATTTCTACCAAACGACGTGCTAAGCATGCCGATGCTGCTCTTTTTAGCACCCGCGCACGGATTTGTGCGAAAACGCGTTTTAAGCATGCACATGCATCTTTTGGTAGACGAGATTGAAGTTTTCTGCAAAACCACAAGATGTGCATGCAAATGGTGCTTTTCGCAGAAGGCGCACGTGGATTTCTACCAAACAACGTGCTAAGCATGCCGATGCTGCTCTTTTTAGCACCCGCGCACGGATTCGTGCGAAAACGCGTTTTAAGCATGCACATGCATCTTTTGGTAGACGAGATTGAAGTTTTCTGCAAAACCACAAGATTTGCATGCAAATGGTGCTTTTCGCAGAACGCGCACGTGGATTTCTACCAAACAACGTGCTAAGCATGCCGATGCTGCTCTTTTTAGCACCCGCGCACGGATTCGTGCGAAAACGCGTTTTAAGCATGCACATGCATCTTTTGGTAGACGAGATTGAAGTTTTCTGCAAAACCACAAGATGTGCATGCAAATGGTGCTTTTCGCAGAACGCGCACGTGGATTTCTACCAAACAACGTGCTAAGCATGCCGATGCTGCTCTTTTTAGCACCCGCGCACGGATTCGAGCGAAAACGCGTTTTAAGCATGCACATGCATCTTTTGATAGACGAGATTGAAGTTTTCTGCAAAACCACAAAATGTGCATGCAAATGGTGCTTTTCGCAGAACGCGCACGTGGATTTCTACCAAACAACGTGCTAAGCATGCCGATGCTGCTCTTTTTAGCACCCGCGCACGGATTCGTGCGAAAACGCGTTTTAAGCATGCACATGCATCTTTTGGTAGACGCGGATGAAGTTTTCTGCAAAACCACAAGATGTGCATGCAAATGGTGCTTTTGGCAGAACGCGCACGTGGATTTCTACCAAACGACGTGCTAAGTATGCCGATGCTGTTCTTTTTAGCACCCGCGCACGGATTCGTGCGAAAACGCGTTTTAAGCATGCACATGCATCTTTTGGTAGACGCGGATGAAGTTTTCTACAAAACCACAAGATGTGCATGCAAATGGTGCTCTTGGCAGAACGCGCACGTGGATTTCTACCAAACGACGTGCTAAGCATGCCGATGCTGCTCTTTTTAGCACCCGCGCACGGATTTGTGCGAAAACGCGTTTTAAGCATGCACATGCATCTTTTGGTAGACGAGATTGAAGTTTTCTGCAAAACCACAAGATGTGCATGCAAATGGTGCTTTTCGCAGAAGGCGCACGTGGATTTCTACCAAACAACGTGCTAAGCATGCCGATGCTGCGCTTTTTAGCACCCGCGCACGGATTCGTGCGAAAACGCGTTTTAAGCATGCACATGCATCTTTTGGTAGACGAGATTGAAGTTTTCTGCAAAACCACAAGATGTGCATGCAAATGGTGCTTTTCGCAGAACGCGCACGTGGATTTCTACCAAACAACGTGCTAAGCATGCCGATGCTGCTCTTTTTAGCACCCGTGCACGGATTCGTGCGAAAACGCGTTTTAAGCATGCACATGCATCTTTTGGTAGACGCGGATGAAGTTTTCTGCAAAACCACAAGATGTGCATGCAAATGGTGCTCTTGGCAGAACGCGCACGTGGATTTCTACCAAACGACGTGCTAAGCATGCCGATGCTGCTCTTTTTAGCACCCGCGCACGGATTCGTGCGAAAACGCGTTTTAAGCATGCACATGCATCTTTTGGTAGACGAGATTGAAGTTTTCTGCAAAACCACAAGATTTGCATGCAAATGGTGCTTTTCGCAGAACGCGCACGTGGATTTCTACCAAACAACGTGCTAAGCATGCCGATGCTGCTCTTTTTAGCACCCGCGCACGGATTCGTGCGAAAACGCGTTTTAAGCATGCACATGCATCTTTTGGTAGACGAGATTGAAGTTTTCTGCAAAACCACAAGATGTGCATGCAAATGGTGCTTTTCGCAGAACGCGCACGTGGATTTCTACCAAACAACGTGCTAAGCATGCCGATGCTGCTCTTTTTAGCACCCGCGCACGGATTCGTGCGAAAACGCGTTTTAAGCATGCACATGCATCTTTTGGTGGACGCGGATGAAGTTTTCTGCAAAACCACAAGATGTGCATGCAAATGGTGCTTTTGGCAGAACGCGCACGTGGATTTCTACCAAACGACGTGCTAAGCATGCCGATGCTGTTCTTTTTAGCACCCGCGCACGGATTCGTGCGAAAACGCGTTTTTAAGCATGCACATGCATCTTTGGGTAGACGGGGATGAAGTTTTCTGCAAAACCACAAGATGTGCATGCAAATGGTGCTCTTGGCAGAACGCGCATGTGGATTTCTACCAAACGACGTGCTAAGCATGCCGATGCTGCTATTTTTAGCACCCGCGCACGGATTTGTGCGAAAACGCGTTTTAAGCATGCACATGCATCTTTTGGTAGACGAGATTGAAGTTTTCTGCAAAACCACAAGATGTGCATGCAAATGGTGCTTTTCGCAGAAGGCGCACGTGGATTTCTACCAAACAACGTGCTAAGCATGCCGATGCTGCTCTTTTTAGCACCCGCGCACGGATTCGTGCGAAAACGCGTTTTAAGCATGCACATGCATCTTTTGGTAGACGAGATTGAAGTTTTCTGCAAAAGCACAAGATGTGCATGCAAATGGTGCTTTTCGCAGAACGCGCACGTGGATTTCTACCAAACAACGTGCTAAGCATGCCGATGCTGCTCTTTTTAGCACCCGCGCACGGATTCGTGCGAAAACGCGTTTTAAGCATGCACATGCATCTTTTGGTAGACGAGATTGAAGTTTTCTGCAAAAGCACAAGTTGTGCATGCAAATGGTGCTTTTCGCAAAACGCGCACGTGGATTTCTACCAAACAACGTGCTCAGCATGCCGATGCTGCTCTTTTTAGCACCCGCGCACGGATTCGTGCGAAAACGCGTTTTAAGCATGCACATGCATCTTTTGGTAGACGAGATTGAAGTTTTCTGCAAAACCACAAGATGTGCATGCAAATGGTGCTTTTGGCAGAACGCGCACAGAGGATTTCTACCAAACGACGTGCTAAGCATGCCGATGCTGCTCTTTTTAGCACCCGCGCACGGATTCGCGCGAAAACGCGTTTTAAGCATGCACATGCATCTTTGGTAGACGCGGATTAAGTTTTCTGCAAAACCACAAGATGTGCATGCAAATGGTGCTTTTGGCAGAACGCGCACATGGATTTCTACCAAACGACTTGCTAAGCATGCCGATGCTGCTATTTTTAGCACCCGCGCACGGATTTGTGCGAAAACGCGTTTTAAGCATGCACATGCATCTTTTGGTAGACGAGATTGAAGTTTTCTGCAAAACCACAAGATGTGCATGCAAATGGTGCTTTTCGCAGAACGCGCACGTGGATTTCTACCAAACAACGTGCTAAGCATGCCGATGCTGCTCTTTTTAGCACCCGTGCACGGATTCGTGCGAAAACGCGTTTTAAGCATGCACATGCATCTTTTGGTAGACGCGGATGAAGTTTTCTGCAAAACCACAAGATGTGCATGCAAATGGTGCTCTTGGCAGAACGCGCACGTGGATTTCTACCAAACGACGTGCTAAGCATGCCGATGCTGCTCTTTTTAGCACCCGCGCACGGATTTGTGCGAAAACGCGTTTTAAGCATGCACATGCATCTTTTGGTAGACGAGATTGAAGTTTTCTGCAAAACCACAAGATGTGCACGCAAATGGTGCTTTTCGCAGAACGCGCACGTGGATTTCTACCAAACAACGTGCTAAGCATGCCGATGCTGCTCTTTTTAGCACCCGCGCACGGATTCGTGCGAAAACGCGTTTTAAGCATGCACATGCATCTTTTGGTAGACGAGATTGAAGTTTTCTGCAAAACCACAAGATTTGCATGCAAATGGTGCTTTTCGCAGAACGCGCACGTGGATTTCTACCAAACAACGTGCTAAGCATGCCGATGCTGCTCTTTTTAGCACCCGCGCACGGATTCGTGCGAAAACGCGTTTTAAGCATGCACATGCATCTTTTGGTAGACGAGATTGAAGTTTTCTGCAAAAGCACAAGATGTGCATGCAAATGGTGCTTTTCGCAGAACGCGCACGTGGATTTCTACCAAACAACGTGCTAAGCATGCCTAAGCTGCTCTTTTTAGCACCCGCGCACGGATTCGAGCGAAAACGCGTTTTAAGCATGCACATGCATCTTTTGATAGACGAGATTGAAGTTTTATGCAAAACCACAAGATGTGCATGCAAATGGTGCTTTTCGCAGAACGCGCACGTGGATTTCTACCAAACAACGTGCTAAGCATGCCGATGCTGCTCTTTTTAGCACCCGCGCACGGATTCGTGCGAAAACGCGTTTTAAGCATGCACATGCATCTTTTGGTAGACGCGGATGAAGTTTTCTGCAAAACCACAAGATGTGCATGCAAATGGTGCTTTTGGCAGAACGCGCACGTGGATTTCTACCAAACGACGTGCTAAGTATGCCGATGCTGTTCTTTTTAGCACCCGCGCACGGATTCGTGCGAAAACGCGTTTTAAGCATGCACATGCATCTTTTGGTAGACGCGGATGAAGTTTTCTACAAAACCACAAGATGTGCATGCAAATGGTGCTCTTGGCAGAACGCGCACGTGGATTTCTACCAAACGACGTGCTAAGCATGCCGATGCTGCTCTTTTTAGCACCCGCGCACGGATTTGTGCGAAAACGCGTTTTAAGCATGCACATGCATCTTTTGGTAGACGAGATTGAAGTTTTCTGCAAAACCACAAGATGTGCATGCAAATGGTGCTTTTCGCAGAAGGCGCACGTGGATTTCTACCAAACAACGTGCTAAGCATGCCGATGCTGCGCTTTTTAGCACCCGCGCACGGATTCGTGCGAAAACGCGTTTTAAGCATGCACATGCATCTTTTGGTAGACGAAATTGAAGTTTTCTGCAAAAGCACAAGATGTGCATGCAAATGGTGCTTTTCGCAGAACGCGCACGTGGATTTCTACCAAACAACGTGCTCAGCATGCCGATGCTGCTCTTTTTAGCACCCGCGCACGGATTCGTGCAAAAACGCGTTTTAAGCATGCACATGCATCTTTTGGTGGACGAGATTGAAGTTTTCTGCAAAACCACAAGATGTGCATGCAAATGGTGCTTTTCGCAGAACGCGCACGTGGATTTCTACCAAACAACGTGCTAAGCATGCCGATGCTGCTCTTTTTAGCACCCGCGCACGGATTCGTGCGAAAACGCGTTTTAAGCATGCACATGCATCTTTTGGTAGACGAGATTGAAGTTTTCTGCAAAACCACAAGATGTGCATGCAAATGGTGCTTTTGGCAGAACGCGCACGTGGATTTCTACCAAACGACGTGCTAAGCATGCCGATGCTGCTCTTTTTAGCACCCGCGCACGGATTTGTGCGAAAACGCGTTTTAAGCATGCACATGCATCTTTTGGTAGACGCGGATGAAGTTTTCTAGAAAACCACAATATGTGCATGCAAATGGTGCTCTTGGCAGAACGCGCACGTGGATTTCTACCAAACGACGTGCTAAGCATGCCGATGCTGCTCTTTTTAGCACCCGCGCACGGATTCGTGCGAAAACGCGTTTTAAGCATGCACATGCATCTTTGGGTAGACGCGGATGAAGTTTTCTGCAAAACCACAAGATGTGCATGCAAATGGTGCTCTTGGCAGAACGCGCACGTGGGATTTCTACCAAACGACGTGCTAAGCATGCCGATGCTGCTCTTTTTAGCACCCGCGCACGGATTTGTGCGAAAACGCGTTTTAAGCATGCACATGCATCTTTTGGTAGACGAGATTGAAGTTTTCTGCAAAACCACAAGATGTGCATGCAAATGGTGCTTTTCGCAGAACGCGCACGTGGATTTCTACCAAACAACGTGCTAAGCATGCCGATGCTGCTCTTTTTAGCACCCGCGCACGGATTCGCGCGAAAACGCGTTTTAAGCATGCACATGCATCTTTTGGTAGACGCGGATTAAGTTTTCTGCAAAACCACAAGATGTGCATGCAAATGGTGCTTTTGGCAGAACGCGCACGTGGATTTCTACCAAACGACTTGCTAATCATGCCGATGCTGCTATTTTTAGCACCCGCGCACGGATTTGTGCGAAAACGCGTTTTAAGCATGCACATGCACTCTTTTGGTAGACGAGATTGAAGTTTTCTGCAAAACCACAAGATGTGCATGCAAATGGTGCTTTTCGCAGAACGCGCACGTGGATTTCTACCAAACAACGTGCTAAGCATGCCGATGCTGCTCTTTTTAGCACCCGTGCACGGATTCGTGCGAAAACGCGTTTTAAGCATGCACATGCATCTTTTGGTAGACGCGGATGAAGTTTTCTGCAAAACCACAAGATGTGCATGCAAATGGTGCTCTTGGCAGAACGCGCACGTGGATTTCTACCAAACGACGTGCTAAGCATGCCGATGCTGCTCTTTTTAGCACCCGCGCACGGATTTGTGCGAAAACGCGTTTTAAGCATACACCATGCATCTTTTGGTAGACGAGATTGAAGTTTTCTGCAAAACCACAAGATGTGCATGCAAATGGTGCTTTTCGCAGAACGCGCACGTGGATTTCTACCAAACAACGTGCTAAGCATGCCGATGCTGCTCTTTTTAGCACCCGCGCACGGATTCGTGCGAAAACGCGTTTTAAGCATGCACATGCATCTTTTGGTAGACGAGATTGAAGTTTTCTGCAAAACCACAAGATTTGCATGCAAATGGTGCTTTTCGCAGAACGCGCACGTGGATTTCTACCAAACAACGTGCTAAGCATGCCGATGCTGCTCTTTTTAGCACCCGCGCACGGATTCGTGCGAAAACGCGTTTTAAGCATGCACATGCATCTTTTGGTAGACGAGATTGAAGTTTTCTGCAAAACCACAAGATGTGCATGCAAATGGTGCTTTTCGCAGAACGCGCACGTGGATTTCTACCAAACAACGTGCTAAGCATGCCGATGCTGCTCTTTTTAGCACCCGCGCACGGATTCGAGCGAAAACGCGTTTTAAGCATGCACATGCATCTTTTGGTAGACGAGATTGGAGTTTTATGCAAAACCACAAGATGTGCATGCAAATGGTGCTTTTCGCAGAACGCGCACGTGGATTTCTACCAAACAACGTGCTAAGCATGCCGATGCTGCTCTTTTTAGCACCCGCGCACGGATTCGTGCGAAAACGCGTTTTAAGCATGCACATGCATCTTTTGGTAGACGCGGATTAAGTTTTCTGCAAAACCACAAGATGTGCATGCAAATGGTGCTTTTGGCAGAACGCGCACGTGGATTTCTACCAAACGACGTGCTAAGTATGCCGATGCTGTTCTTTTTAGCACCCGCCCACGGATTCGTGCGAAAACGCGTTTTAAGCATGCACATGCATCTTTTGGTAGACGCGGATGAAGTTTTCTGCAAAACCACAAGATGTGCATGCAAATGGTGCTCTTGGCAGAACGCGCACGTGGATTTCTACCAAACGACGTGCTAAGCATGCCGATGCTGCTCTTTTTAGCACCCGCGCACGGATTTGTGCGAAAACGCGTTTTAAGCATGCACATGCATCTTTTGGTAGACGAGATTGAAGTTTTCTGCAAAACCACAAGATGTGCGTGCAAATGGTGCTTTTCGCAGAAGGCGCACGTGGATTTCTACCAAACAACGTGCTAAGCATGCCGATGCTGCGCTTTTTAGCACCCGCGCACGGATTCGTGCGAAAACGCGTTTTAAGCATGCACATGCATCTTTTGGTAGACGAGATTGAAGTTTTCTGCAAAACCACAAGATGTGCATGCAAATGGTGCTTTTCGCAGAACGCGCACGTGGATTTCTACCAAACAACGTGCTAAGCATGCCGATGCTGCTCTTTTTAGCACCCGCGCACGGATTCGAGCGAAAACGCGTTTTAAGCATGCACATGCATCTTTTGGTAGACGAGATTGGAGTTTTATGCAAAACCACAAGATGTGCATGCAAATGGTGCTTTTCGCAGAACGCGCACGTGGATTTCTACCAAACAACGTGCTAAGCATGCCGATGCTGCTCTTTTTAGCACCCGCGCACGGATTCGTGCGAAAACGCGTTTTAAGCATGCACATGCATCTTTTGGTAGACGCGGATGAAGTTTTCTGCAAAACCACAAGATGTGCATGCAAATGGTGCTTTTGGCAGAACGCGCACGTGGATTTCTACCAAACGACGTGCTAAGTATGCCGATGCTGTCCTTTTTAGCACCCGCCCACGGATTCGTGCGAAAACGCGTTTTAAGCATGCACATGCATCTTTTGGTAGACGCGGATGAAGTTTTCTGCAAAACCACAAGATGTGCATGCAAATGGTGCTCTTGGCAGAACGCGCACGTGGATTTCTACCAAACGACGTGCTAAGCATGCCGATGCTGCTCTTTTTAGCACCCGCGCACGGATTTGTGCGAAAACGCGTTTTAAGCATGCACATGCATCTTTTGGTAGACGAGATTGAAGTTTTCTGCAAAACCACAAGATGTGCGTGCAAATGGTGCTTTTCGCAGAAGGCGCACGTGGATTTCTACCAAACAACGTGCTAAGCATGCCGATGCTGCGCTTTTTAGCACCCGCGCACGGATTCGTGCGAAAACGCGTTTTAAGCATGCACATGCATCTTTTGGTAGACGAGATTGAAGTTTTCTGCAAAAGCACAAGATGTGCATGCAAATGGTGCTTTTCGCAGAACGCGCACGTGGATTTCTACCAAACAACGTGCTCAGCATGCCGATGCTGCTCTTTTTAGCACCCGCGCACGGATTCGTGCAAAAACGCGTTTTAAGCATGCACATGCATCTTTTGGTGGACGAGATTGAAGTTTTCTGCAAAACCACAAGATGTGCATGCAAATGGTGCTTTTCGCAGAACGCGCACGTGAATTTCTACCAAACAACGTGCTAAGCATGCCGATGCTGCTCTTTTTAGCACCCGCGCACGGATTCGTGCGAAAACGCGTTTTAAGCATGCACATGCATCTTTTGGTAGACGAGATTGAAGTTTTCTGCAAAACCACAAGATGTGCATGCAAATGGTGCTTTTGGCAGAACGCGCACGTGGATTTCTACCAAACGACGTGCTAAGCATGCCGATGCTGCTCTTTTTAGCACCCGCGCACGGATTTGTGCGAAAACGCGTTTTAAGCATGCACATGCATCTTTTGGTAGACGCGGATGAAGTTTTCTGGAAAACCACAATATGTGCATGCAAATGGTGCTCTTGGCAGAACGCGCACGTGGATTTCTACCAAACGACGTGCTAAGCATGCCGATGCTGCTCTTTTTAGCACCCGCGCACGGATTCGTGCGAAAACGCGTTTTAAGCATGCACATGCATCTTTGGGTAGACGCGGATGAAGTTTTCTGCAAAACCACAAGATGTGCATGCAAATGGTGCTCTTGGCAGAACGCGCACGTGGATTTCTACCAAACGACGTGCTAAGCATGCCGATGCTGTTCTTTTTAGCACCCGCGCACGGATTCGTGCGAAAACGCGTTTTAAGCATGCACATGCATCTTTTGGTAGACGCGGATGAAGTTTTCTACAAAACCACAAGATGTGCATGCAAATGGTGCTCTTGGCAGAACGCGCACGTGGATTTCTACCAAACGACGTGCTAAGCATGCCGATGCTGCTCTTTTTAGCACCCGCGCACGGATTTGTGCGAAAACGCGTTTTAAGCATGCACATGCATCTTTTGGTAGACGAGATTGAAGTTTTCTGCAAAACCACAAGATGTGCATGCAAATGGTGCTTTTCGCAGAAGGCGCACGTGGATTTCTACCAAACAACGTGCTAAGCATGCCGATGCTGCGCTTTTTAGCACCCGCGCACGGATTCGTGCGAAAACGCGTTTTAAGCATGCACATGCATCTTTTGGTAGACGAGATTGAAGTTTTCTGCAAAAGCACAAGATGTGCATGCAAATGGTGCTTTTCGCAGAACGCGCACGTGGATTTCTACCAAACAACGTGCTCAGCATGCCGATGCTGCTCTTTTTAGCACCCGCGCACGGATTCGTGCAAAAACGCGTTTTAAGCATGCACATGCATCTTTTGGTGGACGAGATTGAAGTTTTCTGCAAAACCACAAGATGTGCATGCAAATGGTGCTTTTCGCAGAACGCGCACGTGGATTTCTACCAAACAACGTGCTAAGCATGCCGATGCTGCTCTTTTTAGCACCCGCGCACGGATTCGTGCGAAAACGCGTTTTAAGCATGCACATGCATCTTTTGGTAGACGAGATTGAAGTTTTCTGCAAAACCACAAGATGTGCATGCAAATGGTGCTTTTGGCAGAACGCGCACGTGGATTTCTACCAAACGACGTGCTAAGCATGCCGATGCTGCTCTTTTTAGCACCCGCGCACGGATTTGTGCGAAAACGCGTTTTAAGCATGCACATGCATCTTTTGGTAGACGCGGATGAAGTTTTCTAGAAAACCACAATATGTGCATGCAAATGGTGCTCTTGGCAGAACGCGCACGTGGATTTCTACCAAACGACGTGCTAAGCATGCCGATGCTGCTCTTTTTAGCACCCGCGCACGGATTCGTGCGAAAACGCGTTTTAAGCATGCACATGCATCTTTGGGTAGACGCGGATGAAGTTTTCTGCAAAACCACAAGATGTGCATGCAAATGGTGCTCTTGGCAGAACGCGCACGTGGATTTCTACCAAACGACGTGCTAAGCATGCCGATGCTGCTCTTTTTAGCACCCGCGCACGGATTTGTGCGAAAACGCGTTTTAAGCATGCACATGCATCTTTTGGTAGACGAGATTGAAGTTTTCTGCAAAACCACAAGATGTGCATGCAAATGGTGCTTTTCGCAGAACGCGCACGTGGATTTCTACCAAACAACGTGCTAAGCATGCCGATGCTGCTCTTTTTAGCACCCGCGCACGGATTCGCGCGAAAACGCGTTTTAAGCATGCACATGCATCTTTTGGTAGACGCGGATTAAGTTTTCTGCAAAACCACAAGATGTGCATGCAAATGGTGCTTTTGGCAGAACGCGCACGTGGATTTCTACCAAACGACTTGCTAATCATGCCGATGCTGCTATTTTTAGCACCCGCGCACGGATTTGTGCGAAAACGCGTTTTAAGCATGCACATGCATCTTTTGGTAGACGAGATTGAAGTTTTCTGCAAAACCACAAGATGTGCATGCAAATGGTGCTTTTCGCAGAACGCGCACGTGGATTTCTACCAAACAACGTGCTAAGCATGCCGATGCTGCTCTTTTTAGCACCCGTGCACGGATTCGTGCGAAAACGCGTTTTAAGCATGCACATGCATCTTTTGGTAGACGCGGATGAAGTTTTCTGCAAAACCACAAGATGTGCATGCAAATGGTGCTCTTGGCAGAACGCGCACGTGGATTTCTACCAAACGACGTGCTAAGCATGCCGATGCTGCTCTTTTTAGCACCCGCGCACGGATTTGTGCGAAAACGCGTTTTAAGCATACACATGCATCTTTTGGTAGACGAGATTGAAGTTTTCTGCAAAACCACAAGATGTGCATGCAAATGGTGCTTTTCGCAGAACGCGCACGTGGATTTCTACCAAACAACGTGCTAAGCATGCCGATGCTGCTCTTTTTAGCACCCGCGCACGGATTCGAGCGAAAACGCGTTTTAAGCATGCACATGCATCTTTTGGTAGACGAGATTGAAGTTTTATGCAAAACCACAAGATGTGCATGCAAATGGTGCTTTTCGCAGAACGCGCACGTGGATTTCTACCAAACAACGTGCTAAGCATGCCGATGCTGCTCTTTTTAGCACCCGCGCACGGATTCGTGCGAAAACGCGTTTTAAGCATGCACATGCATCTTTTGGTAGACGCGGATGAAGTTTTCTGCAAAACCACAAGATGTGCATGCAAATGGTGCTTTTGGCAGAACGCGCACGTGGATTTCTACCAAACGACGTGCTAAGTATGCCGATGCTGTTCTTTTTAGCACCCGCCCACGGATTCGTGCGAAAACGCGTTTTAAGCATGCACATGCATCTTTTGGTAGACGCGGATGAAGTTTTCTGCAAAACCACAAGATGTGCATGCAAATGGTGCTCTTGGCAGAACGCGCACGTGGATTTCTACCAAACGACGTGCTAAGCATGCCGATGCTGCTCTTTTTAGCACCCGCGCACGGATTTGTGCGAAAACGCGTTTTAAGCATGCACATGCATCTTTTGGTAGACGAGATTGAAGTTTTCTGCAAAACCACAAGATGTGCGTGCAAATGGTGCTTTTCGCAGAAGGCGCACGTGGATTTCTACCAAACAACGTGCTAAGCATGCCGATGCTGCGCTTTTTAGCACCCGCGCACGGATTCGTGCGAAAACGCGTTTTAAGCATGCACATGCATCTTTTGGTAGACGAGATTGAAGTTTTCTGCAAAAGCACAAGATGTGCATGCAAATGGTGCTTTTCGCAGAACGCGCACGTGGATTTCTACCAAACAACGTGCTCAGCATGCCGATGCTGCTCTTTTTAGCACCCGCGCACGGATTCGTGCAAAAACGCGTTTTAAGCATGCACATGCATCTTTTGGTGGACGAGATTGAAGTTTTCTGCAAAACCACAAGATGTGCATGCAAATGGTGCTTTTCGCAGAACGCGCACGTGAATTTCTACCAAACAACGTGCTAAGCATGCCGATGCTGCTCTTTTTAGCACCCGCGCACGGATTCGTGCGAAAACGCGTTTTAAGCATGCACATGCATCTTTTGGTAGACGAGATTGAAGTTTTCTGCAAAACCACAAGATGTGCATGCAAATGGTGCTTTTGGCAGAACGCGCACGTGGATTTCTACCAAACGACGTGCTAAGCATGCCGATGCTGCTCTTTTTAGCACCCGCGCACGGATTTGTGCGAAAACGCGTTTTAAGCATGCACATGCATCTTTTGGTAGACGCGGATGAAGTTTTCTGGAAAACCACAATATGTGCATGCAAATGGTGCTCTTGGCAGAACGCGCACGTGGATTTCTACCAAACGACGTGCTAAGCATGCCGATGCTGCTCTTTTTAGCACCCGCGCACGGATTCGTGCGAAAACGCGTTTTAAGCATGCACATGCATCTTTGGGTAGACGCGGATGAAGTTTTCTGCAAAACCACAAGATGTGCATGCAAATGGTGCTCTTGGCAGAACGCGCACGTGGATTTCTACCAAACGACGTGCTAAGCATGCCGATGCTGCTCTTTTTAGCACCCGCGCACGGATTTGTGCGAAAACGCGTTTTAAGCATGCACATGCATCTTTTGGTAGACGAGATTGAAGTTTTCTGCAAAACCACAAGATGTGCATGCAAATGGTGCTTTTCGCAGAAGGCGCACGTGGATTTCTACCAAACAACGTGCTAAGCATGCCGATGCTGCTCTTTTTAGCACCCGCGCACGGATTCGTGCGAAAACGCGTTTTAAGCATGCACATGCATCTTTTGGTAGACGAGATTGAAGTTTTCTGCAAAAGCACAAGATGTGCATGCAAATGGTGCTTTTCGCAGAACGCGCACGTGGATTTCTACCAAACAACGTGCTAAGCATGCCGATGCTGCTCTTTTTAGCACCCGCGCACGGATTCGTGCGAAAACGCGTTTTAAGCATGCACATGCATCTTTTGGTAGACGAGATTGAAGTTTTCTGCAAAACCACAAGATGTGCATGCAAATGGTGCTTTTCGCAGAACGCGCACGTGGATTTCTACCAAACAACGTGCTAAGCATGCCGATGCTGCTCTTTTTAGCACCCGCGCACGGATTCGTGCGAAAACGCGTTTTAAGCATGCACATGCATCTTTTGGTAGACGAGATTGAAGTTTTCTGCAAAACCACAAGATGTGCATGCAAATGGTGCTTTTCGCAGAACACGCACGTGGATTTCTACCAAACAACGTGCTAAGCATGCCGATGCTGCTCTTTTTAGCACCCGCGCACGGATTCGTGCGAAAACGCGTTTTAAGCATGCACATGCATCTTTTGGTAGACGAGATTGAAGTTTTCTGCAAAACCACAAGATGTGCATGCAAATGGTGCTTTTCGCAGAACGCGCACGTGGATTTCTACCAAACAACGTGCTAAGCATGCCGATGCTGCTCTTTTTAGCACCCGCGCACGGATTCGTGCGAAAACGCGTTTTAAGCATGCACATGCATCTTTTGGTAGACGAGATTGAAGTTTTCTGCAAAACCACAAGATGTGCATGCAAATGGTGCTTTTCGCAGAACGCGCACGTGGATTTCTACCAAACAACGTGCTAAGCATGCCGATGCTGCTCTTTTTAGCACCCGCGCACGGATTCGTGCGAAAACGCGTTTTAAGCATGCACATGCATCTTTTGGTAGACGCGGATGAAGTTTTCTGCAAAACCACAAGATGTGCATGCAAATGGTGCTTTTGGCAGAACGCGCACGTGGATTTCTACCAAACGACGTGCTAAGCATGCCGATGCTGTTCTTTTTAGCACCCGCGCACGGATTCGTGCGAAAACGCGTTTTAAGCATGCACATGCATCTTTTGGTAGACGCGGATGAAGTTTTCTGCAAAACCACAAGATGTGCATGCAAATGGTGCTTTTGGCAGAACGCGCACGTGGATTTCTACCAAACGACGTGCTAAGCATGCCGATGCTGTTCTTTTTAGCACCCGCGCACGGATTCGTGCGAAAACGCGTTTTAAGCATGCACATGCATCTTTGGGTAGACGCGGATGAAGTTTTCTGCAAAACCACAAGATGTGCATGCAAATGGTGCTCTTGGCAGAACGCGCACGTGGATTTCTACCAAACGACGTGCTAAGCATGCCGATGCTGCTCTTTTTAGCACCCGCGCACGGATTTGTGCGAAAACGCGTTTTAAGCATGCACATGCATGTTTTGGTAGACGAGATTGAAGTTTTCTGCAAAACCACAAGATGTGCATGCAAATTGTGCTTTTCGCAGAAGGCGCACGTGGATTTCTACCAAACAACGTGCTAAGCATGCCGATGCTGCTCTTTTTAGCACCCGCGCACGGATTTGTGCGAAAACGCGTTTTAAGCATGCACATGCATCTTTTTTTAGACGAGATTGAAGTTTTCTGCAAAACCACAAGATGTGCATGCAAATGGTGCTTTTCGCAGAACGCGCACGTGGATTTCTACCAAACAACGTGCTAAGCATGCCGATGCTGCTCTTTTTAGCACCCGCGAGCGGATTCGTGCGAAAACGCGTTTTAAGCATGCACATGCATCTTTTGGTAGACGAGATTGAAGTTTTCTGCAAAACCACAAGATGTGCATGCAAATGGTGCTTTTCGCAGAACGCGCACGTGGATTTCTACCAAACAACGTGCTAAGCATGCCGATGCTGCTCTTTTTTAGCACCCACGCACAGATTTGTGCAAAAACGCGTTTTAAGCATGCACATGCATCTTTTGGTAGACGCGGATGAAGTTTTCTGCAAAACCACAAGATGTGCATGCAAATGGTGCTCTTGGCAGAACGCGCACGTGGATTTCTACCAAACGACGTGCTAAGCATGCCGATGCTGCTCTTTTTAGCACCCGCGCACGGATTTGT
Organism: Dermacentor andersoni; assembly: GCF_023375885.2. Taxonomy (NCBI): domain Eukaryota; kingdom Metazoa; phylum Arthropoda; class Arachnida; order Ixodida; family Ixodidae; genus Dermacentor; species Dermacentor andersoni. Next base: position 14,654 of record NW_027315182.1, on the reverse strand, counting down.
GCGAAAACGCGTTTTAAGCATGCACATGCATCTTTTGGTAGACGAGATTGAAGTTTTCTGCAAAACCACAAGATGTGCATGCAAATGGTGCTTTTCGCAGAACGCGCACGTGGATTTCTACCAAACAACGTGCTAAGCATGCCGATGCTGCTCTTTTTAGCACCCGCGCACGGATTCGTGCGAAAACGCGTTTTAAGCATGCACATGCATCTTTTGGTAGACGAGATTGAAGTTTTCTGCAAAAGCACAAGTTGTGCATGCAAATGGTGCTTTTCGCAAAACGCGCACGTGGATTGCTACCAAACAACGTGCTCAGCATGCCGATGCTGCTCTTTTTAGCACCCGCGCACGGATTCGTGCGAAAACGCGTTTTAAGCATGCACATGCATCTTTTGGTAGACGAGATTGAAGTTTTCTGCAAAACCACAAGATGTGCATGCAAATGGTGCTTTTGGCAGAACGCGCACAGAGGATTTCTACCAAACGACGTGCTAAGCATGCCGATGCTGCTCTTTTTAGCACCCGCGCACGGATTCGCGCGAAAACGCGTTTTAAGCATGCACATGCATCTTTTGGTAGACGCGGATTAAGTTTTCTGCAAAACCACAAGATGTGCATGCAAATGGTGCTTTTGGCAGAACGCGCACGTGGATTTCTACCAAACGACTTGCTAAGCATGCCGATGCTGCTATTTTTAGCACCCGCGCACGGATTTGTGCGAAAACGCGTTTTAAGCATGCACATGCACCTTTTGGTAGACGAGATTGAAGTTTTCTGCAAAACCACAAGATGTGCATGCAAATGGTGCTTTTCGCAGAACGCGCACGTGGATTTCTACCAAACAACGTGCTAAGCATGCCGATGCTGCTCTTTTTAGCACCCGTGCACGGATTCGTGCGAAAACGCGTTTTAAGCATGCACATGCATCTTTTGGTAGACGCGGATGAAGTTTTCTGCAAAACCACAAGATGTGCATGCAAATGGTGCTCTTGGCAGAACGCGCACGTGGATTTCTACCAAACGACGTGCTAAGCATGCCGATGCTGCTCTTTTTAGCACCCGCGCACGGATTTGTGCGAAAACGCGTTTTAAGCATGCACATGCATCTTTTGGTAGACGAGATTGAAGTTTTCTGCAAAACCACAAGATGTGCATGCAAATGGTGCTTTTCGCAGAACGCGCACGTGGATTTCTACCAAACAACGTGCTAAGCATGCCGATGCTGCTCTTTTTAGCACCCGCGCACGGATTCGTGCGAAAACGCGTTTTAAGCATGCACATGCATCTTTTGGTAGACGAGATTGAAGTTTTCTGCAAAACCACAAGATTTGCATGCAAATGGTGCTTTTCGCAGAACGCGCACGTGGATTTCTACCAAACAACGTGCTAAGCATGCCGATGCTGCTCTTTTTAGCACCCGCGCACGGATTCGTGCGAAAACGCGTTTTAAGCATGCACATGCATCTTTTGGTAGACGAGATTGAAGTTTTCTGCAAAACCACAAGATGTGCATGCAAATGGTGCTTTTCGCAGAACGCGCACGTGGATTTCTACCAAACAACGTGCTAAGCATGCCGATGCTGCTCTTTTTAGCACCCGCGCACGGATTCGAGCGAAAACGCGTTTTAAGCATGCACATGCATCTTTTGGTAGACGAGATTGAAGTTTTCTGCAAAACCACAAGATGTGCATGCAAATGGTGCTTTTCGCAGAACGCGCACGTGGATTTCTACCAAACAACGTGCTAAGCATGCCGATGCTGCTCTTTTTAGCACCCGCGCACGGATTCGTGCGAAAACGCGTTTTAAGCATGCACATGAATCTTTTGGTAGACGCGGATGAAGTTTTCTGCAAAACCACAAGATGTGCATGCAAATGGTGCTTTTCGCAGAACGCGCACGTGGATTTCTACCAAACAACGTGCTAAGCATGCCGATGCTGCTCTTTTTAGCACCCGCGAGCGGATTCGTGCGAAAACGCGTTTTAAGCATGCACATGCATCTTTTGGTAGACGAGATTGAAGTTTTCTGCAAAACCACAAGATGTGCATGCAAATGGTGCTTTTCGCAGAACGCGCACGTGGATTTCTACCAAACAACGTGCTAAGCATGCCGATGCTGCTCTTTTTTAGCACCCACGCACAGATTTGTGCGAAAACGCGTTTTAAGCATGCACATGCATCTTTTGGTAGACGCGGATGAAGTTTTCTGCAAAACCACAAGATGTGCATGCAAATGGTGCTCTTGGCAGAACGCGCACGTGGATTTCTACCAAACGACGTGCTAAGCATGCCGATGCTGCTCTTTTTAGCACCCGCGCACGGATTTGTGCGAAAACGCGTTTTAAGCATGCACATGCATCTTTTGGTAGACGAGATTGAAGTTTTCTGCAAAACCACAAGATGTGCATGCAAATGGTGCTTTTCGCAGAACGCGCACGTGGATTTCTACCAAACAACGTGCTAAGCATGCCGATGCTGCTCTTTTTAGCACCCGCGCACGGATTCGTGCGAAAACGCGTTTTAAGCATGCACATGCATCTTTTGGTAGACGAGATTGAAGTTTTCTGCAAAAGCACAAGTTGTGCATGCAAATGGTGCTTTTCGCAAAACGCGCACGTGGATTGCTACCAAACAACGTGCTCAGCATGCCGATGCTGCTCTTTTTAGCACCCGCGCACGGATTCGTGCGAAAACGCGTTTTAAGCATGCACATGCATCTTTTGGTAGACGAGATTGAAGTTTTCTGCAAAACCACAAGATGTGCATGCAAATGGTGCTTTTGGCAGAACGCGCACAGAGGATTTCTACCAAACGACGTGCTAAGCATGCCGATGCTGCTCTTTTTAGCACCCGCGCACGGATTCGCGCGAAAACGCGTTTTAAGCATGCACATGCATCTTTTGGTAGACGCGGATTAAGTTTTCTGCAAAACCACAAGATGTGCATGCAAATGGTGCTTTTGGCAGAACGCGCACGTGGATTTCTACCAAACGACTTGCTAAGCATGCCGATGCTGCTATTTTTAGCACCCGCGCACGGATTTGTGCGAAAACGCGTTTTAAGCATGCACATGCACCTTTTGGTAGACGAGATTGAAGTTTTCTGCAAAACCACAAGATGTGCATGCAAATGGTGCTTTTCGCAGAACGCGCACGTGGATTTCTACCAAACAACGTGCTAAGCATGCCGATGCTGCTCTTTTTAGCACCCGTGCACGGATTCGTGCGAAAACGCGTTTTAAGCATGCACATGCATCTTTTGGTAGACGCGGATGAAGTTTTCTGCAAAACCACAAGATGTGCATGCAAATGGTGCTCTTGGCAGAACGCGCACGTGGATTTCTACCAAACGACGTGCTAAGCATGCCGATGCTGCTCTTTTTAGCACCCGCGCACGGATTTGTGCGAAAACGCGTTTTAAGCATGCACATGCATCTTTTGGTAGACGAGATTGAAGTTTTCTGCAAAACCACAAGATGTGCATGCAAATGGTGCTTTTCGCAGAACGCGCACGTGGATTTCTACCAAACAACGTGCTAAGCATGCCGATGCTGCTCTTTTTAGCACCCGCGCACGGATTCGTGCGAAAACGCGTTTTAAGCATGCACATGCATCTTTTGGTAGACGAGATTGAAGTTTTCTGCAAAACCACAAGATTTGCATGCAAATGGTGCTTTTCGCAGAACGCGCACGTGGATTTCTACCAAACAACGTGCTAAGCATGCCGATGCTGCTCTTTTTAGCACCCGCGCACGGATTCGTGCGAAAACGCGTTTTAAGCATGCACATGCATCTTTTGGTAGACGAGATTGAAGTTTTCTGCAAAACCACAAGATGTGCATGCAAATGGTGCTTTTCGCAGAACGCGCACGTGGATTTCTACCAAACAACGTGCTAAGCATGCCGATGCTGCTCTTTTTAGCACCCGCGCACGGATTCGAGCGAAAACGCGTTTTAAGCATGCACATGCATCTTTTGGTAGACGAGATTGAAGTTTTCTGCAAAACCACAAGATGTGCATGCAAATGGTGCTTTTCGCAGAACGCGCACGTGGATTTCTACCAAACAACGTGCTAAGCATGCCGATGCTGCTCTTTTTAGCACCCGCGCACGGATTCGTGCGAAAACGCGTTTTAAGCATGCACATGAATCTTTTGGTAGACGCGGATGAAGTTTTCTGCAAAACCACAAGATGTGCATGCAAATGGTGCTTTTGGCAGAACGCGCACGTGGATTTCTACCAAACGACGTGCTAAGTATGCCGATGCTGTTCTTTTTAGCACCCGCGCACGGATTCGTGCGAAAACGCGTTTTAAGCATGCACATGCATCTTTTGGTAGACGCGGATGAAGTTTTCTGCAAAACCACAAGATGTGCATGCAAATGGTGCTCTTGGCAGAACGCGCACGTGGATTTCTACCAAACGACGTGCTAAGCATGCCGATGCTGTTCTTTTTAGCACCCGCGCACGGATTCGTGCGAAAACGCGTTTTAAGCATGCACATGCATCTTTTGGTAGACGCGGATGAAGTTTTCTACAAAACCACAAGATGTGCATGCAAATGGTGCTCTTGGCAGAACGCGCACGTGGATTTCTACCAAACGACGTGCTAAGCATGCCGATGCTGCTCTTTTTAGCACCCGCGCACGGATTTGTGCGAAAACGCGTTTTAAGCATGCACATGCATCTTTTGGTAGACGAGATTGAAGTTTTCTGCAAAACCACAAGATGTGCATGCAAATGGTGCTTTTCGCAGAAGGCGCACGTGGATTTCTACCAAACAACGTGCTAAGCATGCCGATGCTGCGCTTTTTAGCACCCGCGCACGGATTCGTGCGAAAACGCGTTTTAAGCATGCACATGCATCTTTTGGTAGACGAGATTGAAGTTTTCTGCAAAAGCACAAGATGTGCATGCAAATGGTGCTTTTCGCAGAACGCGCACGTGGATTTCTACCAAACAACGTGCTCAGCATGCCGATGCTGCTCTTTTTAGCACCCGCGCACGGATTCGTGCAAAAACGCGTTTTAAGCATGCACATGCATCTTTTGGTGGACGAGATTGAAGTTTTCTGCAAAACCACAAGATGTGCATGCAAATGGTGCTTTTCGCAGAACGCGCACGTGGATTTCTACCAAACAACGTGCTAAGCATGCCGATGCTGCTCTTTTTAGCACCCGCGCACGGATTCGTGCGAAAACGCGTTTTAAGCATGCACATGCATCTTTTGGTAGACGAGATTGAAGTTTTCTGCAAAACCACAAGATGTGCATGCAAATGGTGCTTTTGGCAGAACGCGCACGTGGATTTCTACCAAACGACGTGCTAAGCATGCCGATGCTGCTCTTTTTAGCACCCGCGCACGGATTTGTGCGAAAACGCGTTTTAAGCATGCACATGCATCTTTTGGTAGACGCAGATGAAGTTTTCTAGAAAACCACAATATGTGCATGCAAATGGTGCTCTTGGCAGAACGCGCACGTGGATTTCTACCAAACGACGTGCTAAGCATGCCGATGCTGCTCTTTTTAGCACCCGCGCACGGATTCGTGCGAAAACGCGTTTTAAGCATGCACATGCATCTTTGGGTAGACGCGGATGAAGTTTTCTGCAAAACCACAAGATGTGCATGCAAATGGTGCTCTTGGCAGAACGCGCACGTGGATTTCTACCAAACGACGTGCTAAGCATGCCGATGCTGCTCTTTTTAGCACCCGCGCACGGATTTGTGCGAAAACGCGTTTTAAGCATGCACATGCATCTTTTGGTAGACGAGATTGAAGTTTTCTGCAAAACCACAAGATGTGCATGCAAATGGTGCTTTTCGCAGAACGCGCACGTGGATTTCTACCAAACAACGTGCTAAGCATGCCGATGCTGCTCTTTTTAGCACCCGCGCACGGATTCGCGCGAAAACGCGTTTTAAGCATGCACATGCATCTTTTGGTAGACGCGGATTAAGTTTTCTGCAAAACCACAAGATGTGCATGCAAATGGTGCTTTTGGCAGAACGCGCACGTGGATTTCTACCAAACGACTTGCTAATCATGCCGATGCTGCTATTTTTAGCACCCGCGCACGGATTTGTGCGAAAACGCGTTTTAAGCATGCACATGCATCTTTTGGTAGACGAGATTGAAGTTTTCTGCAAAACCACAAGATGTGCATGCAAATGGTGCTTTTCGCAGAACGCGCACGTGGATTTCTACCAAACAACGTGCTAAGCATGCCGATGCTGCTCTTTTTAGCACCCGTGCACGGATTCGTGCGAAAACGCGTTTTAAGCATGCACATGCATCTTTTGGTAGACGCGGATGAAGTTTTCTGCAAAACCACAAGATGTGCATGCAAATGGTGCTCTTGGCAGAACGCGCACGTGGATTTCTACCAAACGACGTGCTAAGCATGCCGATGCTGCTCTTTTTAGCACCCGCGCACGGATTTGTGCGAAAACGCGTTTTAAGCATACACATGCATCTTTTGGTAGACGAGATTGAAGTTTTCTGCAAAACCACAAGATGTGCATGCAAATGGTGCTTTTCGCAGAACGCGCACGTGGATTTCTACCAAACAACGTGCTAAGCATGCCGATGCTGCTCTTTTTAGCACCCGCGCACGGATTCGAGCGAAAACGCGTTTTAAGCATGCACATGCATCTTTTGGTAGACGAGATTGAAGTTTTATGCAAAACCACAAGATGTGCATGCAAATGGTGCTTTTCGCAGAACGCGCACGTGGATTTCTACCAAACAACGTGCTAAGCATGCCGATGCTGCTCTTTTTAGCACCCGCGCACGGATTCGTGCGAAAACGCGTTTTAAGCATGCACATGCATCTTTTGGTAGACGCGGATGAAGTTTTCTGCAAAACCACAAGATGTGCATGCAAATGGTGCTTTTGGCAGAACGCGCACGTGGATTTCTACCAAACGACGTGCTAAGTATGCCGATGCTGTTCTTTTTAGCACCCGCCCACGGATTCGTGCGAAAACGCGTTTTAAGCATGCACATGCATCTTTTGGTAGACGCGGATGAAGTTTTCTGCAAAACCACAAGATGTGCATGCAAATGGTGCTCTTGGCAGAACGCGCACGTGGATTTCTACCAAACGACGTGCTAAGCATGCCGATGCTGCTCTTTTTAGCACCCGCGCACGGATTTGTGCGAAAACGCGTTTTAAGCATGCACATGCATCTTTTGGTAGACGAGATTGAAGTTTTCTGCAAAACCACAAGATGTGCGTGCAAATGGTGCTTTTCGCAGAAGGCGCACGTGGATTTCTACCAAACAACGTGCTAAGCATGCCGATGCTGCGCTTTTTAGCACCCGCGCACGGATTCGTGCGAAAACGCGTTTTAAGCATGCACATGCATCTTTTGGTAGACGAGATTGAAGTTTTCTGCAAAAGCACAAGATGTGCATGCAAATGGTGCTTTTCGCAGAACGCGCACGTGGATTTCTACCAAACAACGTGCTCAGCATGCCGATGCTGCTCTTTTTAGCACCCGCGCACGGATTCGTGCAAAAACGCGTTTTAAGCATGCACATGCATCTTTTGGTGGACGAGATTGAAGTTTTCTGCAAAACCACAAGATGTGCATGCAAATGGTGCTTTTCGCAGAACGCGCACGTGAATTTCTACCAAACAACGTGCTAAGCATGCCGATGCTGCTCTTTTTAGCACCCGCGCACGGATTCGTGCGAAAACGCGTTTTAAGCATGCACATGCATCTTTTGGTAGACGAGATTGAAGTTTTCTGCAAAACCACAAGATGTGCATGCAAATGGTGCTTTTGGCAGAACGCGCACGTGGATTTCTACCAAACGACGTGCTAAGCATGCCGATGCTGCTCTTTTTAGCACCCGCGCACGGATTTGTGCGAAAACGCGTTTTAAGCATGCACATGCATCTTTTGGTAGACGCGGATGAAGTTTTCTGGAAAACCACAATATGTGCATGCAAATGGTGCTCTTGGCAGAACGCGCACGTGGATTTCTACCAAACGACGTGCTAAGCATGCCGATGCTGCTCTTTTTAGCACCCGCGCACGGATTCGTGCGAAAACGCGTTTTAAGCATGCACATGCATCTTTGGGTAGACGCGGATGAAGTTTTCTGCAAAACCACAAGATGTGCATGCAAATGGTGCTCTTGGCAGAACGCGCACGTGGATTTCTACCAAACGACGTGCTAAGCATGCCGATGCTGCTCTTTTTAGCACCCGCGCACGGATTTGTGCGAAAACGCGTTTTAAGCATGCACATGCATCTTTTGGTAGACGAGATTGAAGTTTTCTGCAAAACCACAAGATGTGCATGCAAATGGTGCTTTTCGCAGAAGGCGCACGTGGATTTCTACCAAACAACGTGCTAAGCATGCCGATGCTGCTCTTTTTAGCACCCGCGCACGGATTCGTGCGAAAACGCGTTTTAAGCATGCACATGCATCTTTTGGTAGACGAGATTGAAGTTTTCTGCAAAAGCACAAGATGTGCATGCAAATGGTGCTTTTCGCAGAACGCGCACGTGGATTTCTACCAAACAACGTGCTAAGCATGCCGATGCTGCTCTTTTTAGCACCCGCGCACGGATTCGTGCGAAAACGCGTTTTAAGCATGCACATGCATCTTTTGGTAGACGAGATTGAAGTTTTCTGCAAAACCACAAGATGTGCATGCAAATGGTGCTTTTCGCAGAACGCGCACGTGGATTTCTACCAAACAACGTGCTAAGCATGCCGATGCTGCTCTTTTTAGCACCCGCGCACGGATTCGTGCGAAAACGCGTTTTAAGCATGCACATGCATCTTTTGGTAGACGAGATTGAAGTTTTCTGCAAAACCACAAGATGTGCATGCAAATGGTGCTTTTCGCAGAACACGCACGTGGATTTCTACCAAACAACGTGCTAAGCATGCCGATGCTGCTCTTTTTAGCACCCGCGCACGGATTCGTGCGAAAACGCGTTTTAAGCATGCACATGCATCTTTTGGTAGACGAGATTGAAGTTTTCTGCAAAACCACAAGATGTGCATGCAAATGGTGCTTTTCGCAGAACGCGCACGTGGATTTCTACCAAACAACGTGCTAAGCATGCCGATGCTGCTCTTTTTAGCACCCGCGCACGGATTCGTGCGAAAACGCGTTTTAAGCATGCACATGCATCTTTTGGTAGACGAGATTGAAGTTTTCTGCAAAACCACAAGATGTGCATGCAAATGGTGCTTTTCGCAGAACGCGCACGTGGATTTCTACCAAACAACGTGCTAAGCATGCCGATGCTGCTCTTTTTAGCACCCGCGCACGGATTCGTGCGAAAACGCGTTTTAAGCATGCACATGCATCTTTTGGTAGACGCGGATGAAGTTTTCTGCAAAACCACAAGATGTGCATGCAAATGGTGCTTTTGGCAGAACGCGCACGTGGATTTCTACCAAACGACGTGCTAAGCATGCCGATGCTGTTCTTTTTAGCACCCGCGCACGGATTCGTGCGAAAACGCGTTTTAAGCATGCACATGCATCTTTTGGTAGACGCGGATGAAGTTTTCTGCAAAACCACAAGATGTGCATGCAAATGGTGCTTTTGGCAGAACGCGCACGTGGATTTCTACCAAACGACGTGCTAAGCATGCCGATGCTGTTCTTTTTAGCACCCGCGCACGGATTCGTGCGAAAACGCGTTTTAAGCATGCACATGCATCTTTGGGTAGACGCGGATGAAGTTTTCTGCAAAACCACAAGATGTGCATGCAAATGGTGCTCTTGGCAGAACGCGCACGTGGATTTCTACCAAACGACGTGCTAAGCATGCCGATGCTGCTCTTTTTAGCACCCGCGCACGGATTTGTGCGAAAACGCGTTTTAAGCATGCACATGCATGTTTTGGTAGACGAGATTGAAGTTTTCTGCAAAACCACAAGATGTGCATGCAAATTGTGCTTTTCGCAGAAGGCGCACGTGGATTTCTACCAAACAACGTGCTAAGCATGCCGATGCTGCTCTTTTTAGCACCCGCGCACGGATTTGTGCGAAAACGCGTTTTAAGCATGCACATGCATCTTTTGGTAGACGAGATTGAAGTTTTCTGCAAAACCACAAGATGTGCATGCAAATGGTGCTTTTCGCAGAACGCGCACGTGGATTTCTACCAAACGACGTGCTAAGCATGCCGATGCTGCTCTTTTTAGCACCCGCGCACGGATTCGCGCGAAAACGCGTTTTAAGCATGCACATGCATCTTTTGGTAGACGAGATTGAAGTTTTCTGCAAAACCACAAGATGTGCATGCAAATGGCGCTTTTCGCAGAACGCGCACGTGGATTTCTACCAAACAACGTGCTAAGTATGCCGATGCTGCTCTTTTTAGCACCCGCGCACGGATTCGTGCGAAAACGCGTTTTAAGCATGCACATGCATCTTTTGGTAGACGAGATTGAAGTTTTCTGCAAAACCACAAGATGTGCATGCAAATGGTGCTTTTCGCAGAACGCGCACGTGGATTTCTACCAAACAACGTGCTAAGCATGCCGATGCTGCTCTTTTTAGCACCCGCGCACAGATTCGTGCGAAAACGCGTTTTAAGCATGCACATGCATCTTTTGGTAGACGAGATTGAAGTTTTCTGCAAAACCACAAGATGTGCATGCAAATGGTGCTTTTCGCAGAACGCGCACGTGGATTTCTACCAAACAACGTGCTAAGCATGCCGATGCTGCTCTTTTTAGCACCCGCGAGCGGATTCGTGCGAAAACGCGTTTTAAGCATGCACATGCATCTTTTGGTAGACGAGATTGAAGTTTTCTGCAAAACCACAAGATGTGCATGCAAATGGTGCTTTTCGCAGAACGCGCACGTGGATTTCTACCAAACAACGTGCTAAGCATGCCGATGCTGCTCTTTTTTTAGCACCCACGCACAGATTTGTGCGAAAACGCGTTTTAAGCATGCACATGCATCTTTTGGTAGACGCGGATGAAGTTTTCTGCAAAACCACAAGATGTGCATGCAAATGGTGCTCTTGGCAGAACGCGCACGTGGATTTCTACCAAACGACGTGCTAAGCATGCCGATGCTGCTCTTTTTAGCACCCGCGCACGGATTTGTGCGAAAACGCGTTTTAAGCATGCACATGCATCTTTTGGTAGACGAGATTGAAGTTTTCTGCAAAACCACAAGATGTGCATGCAAATGGTGCTTTTCGCAGAACGCGCACGTGGATTTCTACCAAACAACGTGCTAAGCATGCCGATGCTGCTCTTTTTAGCACCCGCGCACGGATTCGTGCGAAAACGCGTTTTAAGCATGCACATGCATCTTTTGGTAGACGAGATTGAAGTTTTCTGCAAAAGCACAAGTTGTGCATGCAAATGGTGCTTTTCGCAAAACGCGCACGTGGATTGCTACCAAACAACGTGCTCAGCATGCCGATGCTGCTCTTTTTAGCACCCGCGCACGGATTCGTGCGAAAACGCGTTTTAAGCATGCACATGCATCTTTTGGTAGACGAGATTGAAGTTTTCTGCAAAACCACAAGATGTGCATGCAAATGGTGCTTTTGGCAGAACGCGCACAGAGGATTTCTACCAAACGACGTGCTAAGCATGCCGATGCTGCTCTTTTTAGCACCCGCGCACGGATTCGCGCGAAAACGCGTTTTAAGCATGCACATGCATCTTTTGGTAGACGCGGATTAAGTTTTCTGCAAAACCACAAGATGTGCATGCAAATGGTGCTTTTGGCAGAACGCGCACGTGGATTTCTACCAAACGACTTGCTAAGCATGCCGATGCTGCTATTTTTAGCACCCGCGCACGGATTTGTGCGAAAACGCGTTTTAAGCATGCACATGCACCTTTTGGTAGACGAGATTGAAGTTTTCTGCAAAACCACAAGATGTGCATGCAAATGGTGCTTTTCGCAGAACGCGCACGTGGATTTCTACCAAACAACGTGCTAAGCATGCCGATGCTGCTCTTTTTAGCACCCGTGCACGGATTCGTGCGAAAACGCGTTTTAAGCATGCACATGCATCTTTTGGTAGACGCGGATGAAGTTTTCTGCAAAACCACAAGATGTGCATGCAAATGGTGCTCTTGGCAGAACGCGCACGTGGATTTCTACCAAACGACGTGCTAAGCATGCCGATGCTGCTCTTTTTAGCACCCGCGCACGGATTTGTGCGAAAACGCGTTTTAAGCATGCACATGCATCTTTTGGTAGACGAGATTGAAGTTTTCTGCAAAACCACAAGATGTGCATGCAAATGGTGCTTTTCGCAGAACGCGCACGTGGATTTCTACCAAACAACGTGCTAAGCATGCCGATGCTGCTCTTTTTAGCACCCGCGCACGGATTCGTGCGAAAACGCGTTTTAAGCATGCACATGCATCTTTTGGTAGACGAGATTGAAGTTTTCTGCAAAACCACAAGATTTGCATGCAAATGGTGCTTTTCGCAGAACGCGCACGTGGATTTCTACCAAACAACGTGCTAAGCATGCCGATGCTGCTCTTTTTAGCACCCGCGCACGGATTCGTGCGAAAACGCGTTTTAAGCATGCACATGCATCTTTTGGTAGACGAGATTGAAGTTTTCTGCAAAACCACAAGATGTGCATGCAAATGGTGCTTTTCGCAGAACGCGCACGTGGATTTCTACCAAACAACGTGCTAAGCATGCCGATGCTGCTCTTTTTAGCACCCGCGCACGGATTCGAGCGAAAACGCGTTTTTAAGCATGCACATGCATCTTTTGGTAGACGAGATTGAAGTTTTCTGCAAAACCACAAGATGTGCATGCAAATGGTGCTTTTCGCAGAACGCGCACGTGGATTTCTACCAAACAACGTGCTAAGCATGCCGATGCTGCTCTTTTTAGCACCCGCGCACGGATTCGTGCGAAAACGCGTTTTAAGCATGCACATGAATCTTTTGGTAGACGCGGATGAAGTTTTCTGCAAAACCACAAGATGTGCATGCAAATGGTGCTTTTCGCAGAACGCGCACGTGGATTTCTACCAAACAACGTGCTAAGCATGCCGATGCTGCTCTTTTTAGCACCCGCGAGCGGATTCGTGCGAAAACGCGTTTTAAGCATGCACATGCATCTTTTGGTAGACGAGATTGAAGTTTTCTGCAAAACCACAAGATGTGCATGCAAATGGTGCTTTTCGCAGAACGCGCACGTGGATTTCTACCAAACAACGTGCTAAGCATGCCGATGCTGCTCTTTTTTAGCACCCACGCACAGATTTGTGCGAAAACGCGTTTTAAGCATGCACATGCATCTTTTGGTAGACGCGGATGAAGTTTTCTGCAAAACCACAAGATGTGCATGCAAATGGTGCTCTTGGCAGAACGCGCACGTGGATTTCTACCAAACGACGTGCTAAGCATGCCGATGCTGCTCTTTTTAGCACCCGCGCACGGATTTGTGCGAAAACGCGTTTTAAGCATGCACATGCATCTTTTGGTAGACGAGATTGAAGTTTTCTGCAAAACCACAAGATGTGCATGCAAATGGTGCTTTTCGCAGAACGCGCACGTGGATTTCTACCAAACAACGTGCTAAGCATGCCGATGCTGCTCTTTTTAGCACCCGCGCACGGATTCGTGCGAAAACGCGTTTTAAGCATGCACATGCATCTTTTGGTAGACGAGATTGAAGTTTTCTGCAAAAGCACAAGTTGTGCATGCAAATGGTGCTTTTCGCAAAACGCGCACGTGGATTGCTACCAAACAACGTGCTCAGCATGCCGATGCTGCTCTTTTTAGCACCCGCGCACGGATTCGTGCGAAAACGCGTTTTAAGCATGCACATGCATCTTTTGGTAGACGAGATTGAAGTTTTCTGCAAAACCACAAGATGTGCATGCAAATGGTGCTTTTGGCAGAACGCGCACAGAGGATTTCTACCAAACGACGTGCTAAGCATGCCGATGCTGCTCTTTTTAGCACCCGCGCACGGATTCGCGCGAAAACGCGTTTTAAGCATGCACATGCATCTTTTGGTAGACGCGGATTAAGTTTTCTGCAAAACCACAAGATGTGCATGCAAATGGTGCTTTTGGCAGAACGCGCACGTGGATTTCTACCAAACGACTTGCTAAGCATGCCGATGCTGCTATTTTTAGCACCCGCGCACGGATTTGTGCGAAAACGCGTTTTAAGCATGCACATGCACCTTTTGGTAGACGAGATTGAAGTTTTCTGCAAAACCACAAGATGTGCATGCAAATGGTGCTTTTCGCAGAACGCGCACGTGGATTTCTACCAAACAACGTGCTAAGCATGCCGATGCTGCTCTTTTTAGCACCCGTGCACGGATTCGTGCGAAAACGCGTTTTAAGCATGCACATGCATCTTTTGGTAGACGCGGATGAAGTTTTCTGCAAAACCACAAGATGTGCATGCAAATGGTGCTCTTGGCAGAACGCGCACGTGGATTTCTACCAAACGACGTGCTAAGCATGCCGATGCTGCTCTTTTTAGCACCCGCGCACGGATTTGTGCGAAAACGCGTTTTAAGCATGCACATGCATCTTTTGGTAGACGCGGATTGAAGTTTTCTGCAAAACCACAAGATGTGCATGCAAATGGTGCTTTTGCAGAACGCGCACGTGGATTTCTACCAAACGACGATCTGTCTCGCGTGTG